>NC_039261.1:3590596-3893096 GCF_003368295.1 Carassius auratus
TAAATGTATTTTAAGTTGCAATGAATGAAGTGTCTATGAATTATTCACTTACAATCTTCTTCACATTTTTGCCATCCACACCATCACTGACAGTTTGCTTGAAAAAAGGGTTTTTCATACAAGCTTCATCCATTATGTTCTAAGCCCCATTTCACCTTTATCTAATAGTGATGATCCAGATGCCTGCAGAAACTTATTCTGATGTCAGACTCTCCTGGCCTGTCTTCCTCTTTATGTGGCTTAATCTCTAGAACACAGTGTATTTAACCAAACTTAACATGTTCTTGCCAGTAATGACCTGCTGACAACTGTGAATAAGGGATCAAATCAAGTCACTCTACCAAAACAGCTTTTTTTGCCATAACCAAAGCCCTCAATTTGCCTGAGTGTTTAAACCTCCAGAATTTATCCCATATTACACCACTATTCTGGTCTCTACACAGGCATCCATTATCTGTTAGCATCTATCTGTACTCTGAGAACAAAATGTTGTAACAGAATAAAAACTGTACCTTTAGAGGTACAACAGCTTGTCACTGCAGTACCATCAAAGTGACACCTCTGTACCTTCTTTACCCCTAAACAGTCCATAATACCATAAGACTACATCTTACCACTTAAAATATACATATTACTGCTTTAAATCATTTATTTAAATTGTACAACCCAGCCCAGACATAAAGTTCAGCCACTTGCTGTGGTTGGCAATGCTTACACATATGCCCATGAAGGGTTTACTTATCATGGTCAAGCTCTCCAAAGGTGACCTTTACTCTGGTAAAAAGGTGGAGAAGGTCAGTCAGATGGTAGCTGGAGGTCTGTGTTTGGTGTGTGCTGACTTGTGAAAGTTCTCTGAAGGTATGATGAAGGACTTCCTTCCTCACCAATTTAAAAACTTTTCAGGTGTGGTCACATTTACCACTACTCTGAAATCTAGGGTATTGCCACAAGTTAAATAAATGCATGGTTTAAGTTAAAAATTAAAAGTTTTTTAGTTGCATACTGTATATAACTTTGTTGATCACTGCATTAAATTAATATTGTGTGTAGTGCAAGCTCAAATTTCTGCATTAATTTAATTTCTTTAAAAAAATAAGATGTAGTTACTAAATTAAATTATAATAATTATTGCAGTAAAACAACTTTTATTATTTTCATACTAATTATGATTGACAGGGCCAGTGTTTCGATTAAGAAAGACTAATTTATGTTATGACAAAGATGATGTAACTATTTGGATGAGAAAAAAATGCACATGGAGTATTTTCACTCCTGAATCACTTTAGTCATCTTGTTTCTTCGAGCAGCATAGCTTGAAACACATATTTTGCTCACAATATCTTCCAGGCAAGGAAAGTAAACACTGGCAAGTGATTCGTTTGGATTGTGGGAGACTCCATTGTGATCCCAGAACTGAAGACGTTTTAACGGAAAATTCCTAGGAGCAGGTTTGTGCCAGGTATGCTGCATCAGGAGCGGGACATACTGGAGCTCTGTGTGGACTGTTAGCTTAAACTTAGTAGGAAAGAGAAGCTGAGGTATGCTAGAGCACCTACACCTACTGATGCCAATTATCTGTCCCCCACAAGCGAAAGAGAATCTTGGGAGAGAAAGGAATGGGCTGGAGTGGGGAAGGGATCAACATTTCTTTTTTCCAGAGAGGATCCAGCGCTCAGCATTCCTAGCATTGCCACAAGAGCTGGAAAACAATCTTGACTCTATCCTGTGTGTGTATCCAGGCCTGAATGGATGCAGTGTCTGCAGCCCAGCTTATAGTCCAGTGAGCTCCAGGCCGGCTTGCTGCTTCCTCACTGCTAACCCAAACACACAGACTTCTCAAGAGCCGGCATGGTGTCACGGCACAAGTCCACCACCACCAAATATACACTCTGTAAAATAAACAGGAGGCCTTTCACGGGAAGAGAAAATATTTGATTGAGCTGTGAGCGGAGGAGAAAAAGATCTCTTTAAAGTCTTAATTGTTTCTCCTAGACAGCAGGAGATTAAAGGGTGAGCTAAATGAGACTTTTAGGCTAGTTATTTGTGGGTTAGTTTAGCCAGAAAAGAAAATCCTATCATCATTCATTTCATCTTAATGTCATTCTAAACTCGGATGACTTTTGTGTTTTCCTTCACAAAAAGAAATACCCTTGTGGGAAAAAATATATATAAATAAATGGAGTACTTTAAAATATTTACTGAAGTAATATACTTTAAAAGAAAAGTTGTGAACTGAATGTAGTTTTCGGACACTTAATGACATGTCACTTGCAATTAAATTCAATTGTTATACAGTTTAAAATTAAACTGAATGCTGTTCTGCTACATATGATTTAATTCTATCCGTCAAAGGAATTTTTATTTAAACATGTACACGTGTGTACACGTTTAAATATATTTGTAATTACATATTTGCTATGAAGTTGCAATTTACTGCATTTAAAATACAGTAACATTTTGTAATTTCAAATGACAATACAGTTAAATAATATTCAAGTGCTTTACATTGCATGCTAGTCAACACAACACAAAAATAACCGATAAAATATAAATCAAATAATAATGTAGTTCTTAAAAGCACATCAAAATATTAGGATATAATTATTTAAAATGTGCTTAAAATGAAAACATTCAATAGCATGTTAAGAATCAGTCATGAAAGTGTCTCTTTTGTTTCATTGATATATTGTTATTTTCAAGTACAGTGTGCTTTTAAGTTTTAAAGTACTCTACAAATGGACATTCAAACTAATGGTTTTTTGAGTCAAACCAAATTTAAAGCTGAAAATGAAAATTACTGTACTGTAATTATACTTTGAGGTGAACTATTCCCTGGAAAAAAAAATATATGAAAATTATTTTCCTGAAAAAAAAAAAAAATCACACGTGTCTCCTCTAGAGTTTCAGAAAAGATCTGAACAATGTCTCAAGCTGTGCTAAGATTTGCCAAGATACCAAAGTCTGCAATCAAAAGCCAGTTACTTTCATTTATCTCCTTTTTTCTTCTTCTAAACATTTTCAGACCTCTGAGAAATTAAATTTACTTTTTTTCTTAAAAAGAGAAAAGAAAGAGGGAAGAAATGGGCTAAGAACTAAAAATGAAATGCTTCTTCTGATATTTATAACAACAGGGCTTATTCAATGTAAAGCTTTGTAAGTAGTATTACAGTAAATGAAAAAGAGGGCAATTGAACTCTCAGTTTAACATCCAAAAACCAAGTATAAAAAAATAGGCAGGGGAATAACTGGGTTATTATTACTTTGTTCATCTACTGAGGTAGCATGGGAAAAATAAAGCTCATGTTACACCAAATCCCCAGACATAACTCTATCAGTCTACCATGCCTGAATAATGTCTTAAAGATTTTTTTAAAGAGCAATTGTGATTTTATTATTTCCTGTCATGTCAACACAGGATTGAGGATGATAGAAAACAGCACTGATTACACATCAGTCCCATGTGAGTTTGTGTATTTGCATGAGTGATGTCCAAATATCCCGATTATTGCAGTGATAAATGACCACAAATGGAAAAGCATGATCACCTGATCACCATTAATCATTATGAGTCAGTGTCGTAAACAGTGTGGTTGTGAAGTAAACAAATCCAAAGAAGCCATGAAATGGTTGACAAACACAATTTTCTGTCTAATTAATTGGTGTGCTGGACGCAAATGTGAGCAATAGTTTATAAAAATACAACATGTGATCAGGGTTCCTGTTTACACAGACAACACATTAGCCATTCACAAGATAATTTACAGATTATTTACTAGTTTAACAAATAATGAGACAAGACAAGCTGAATAAAGGCACCCATTTCCCAGTGAATTTCACAACTAGTTGATGTACATGTAGAACAGGCCATTTTTCTCCGCATTTTAAACTTGTTTTTCTCATATTCATGGTTCTGAAAGCATTTTCCCCAAACCAACTATTCATAGGCATTTCTTCCACAGGTATTTCAAAACATTCTTCAATAAAGAGGTCTAAACCATCAACCAAACCAACCAGATTAAATGAATCACAGCTTTATAAACACAGCTTTACAAATTCACAAAAAAGGGGGAAAAAAGGCTACAAATTACACTGAAAAAAAAGCTTAAAACAAATACTGTGATTTGTTACTGACAGATTTTCATTTGTGATGTGGTTCAAATGTTAAAATGTAGATATAATAGGAATATTTATTTTCTCAAATACAAATTTTGCCACAAACACAAAATTGTTAGCTATAATATCATAGTTGAATATTCTCTAATGAGAAACTAAAAACATTTTGACAATCAATGTTTAATTTATTTATTTACATATTAATTAACAAATTCCACACAACACTTTAGTATTTATTGTGATGAATTTATATATATATTATATATATTATTAAATAGGCATCTTATGTTGTGCAAAATTCACTTCTACATGTTGTTTGAACTGAAATGTGTGTTGGTAGTGTGCGTACACTACCACCATATAATGATACAAATTCACCCAGTGTTTTTTTTTTTTTTTTTTTGTTTTTTATCCAGATATAATAAATCCAGAATCAAATCCCCTTTCTAAAATCAAGCCGTTCTCAGATTCTTGAATGTGACGTCACAAATGCCCCTCCCATGATAATTGATTGATACTAGTGTCTTACATTAGACACGCCCTGAGTGAGTTGTCATCAGTCCACCATTGTTTTGATGCAGGAGCAGAATGATCCCTAAGGGTTTGAGGTGTTCTGTTGTTGGATGTCAATAAATATACTGTAGCAATCGGCATTTACTCCTGAGCTGCTGAAGACACAGTGGATTACAAGGTCATGCGCCCTTGATCTACTTAAATGCATCTATGTTCATGCGAGTCATCCGTGATCCAGCTGCATCTCCAGGATCACCTTTTCTAACAATGTGCTAATTAGCAAGTTTCACGATAAATGCAGCTAAAGTTTACTGTCTCTAAGAGAGAAGCTCGGGAGAGAAGGGCGGGGTCAGCAGAGCTTATTAGCATTTAAAAACTCTTTTTTTATATGTTTTGTAATGATATGTATGATAAAGCTGTATTTTAATAATTTTTACAACGAGATATGTCATTGCATGCAGTAGTTTTTGCATTGGTTTTAAAGGGAATTAAATGATCACTTTCCCTATGTGTGTAAATATGGGTTGCTGCAGGTCTAGAATCACAAGGCAAATGTTCAGTATCAGCCCATCGCTGATGATTTCCAGAAGAGAGGTGAATGTCACATGACTGTGCTCTTTATACCAGCAAACCACGATTACATAATTCTGTTGCATAAGACTCCTGAATAGAGGGGTGACTGAATGGCTGAAAGCTTAGTCAGAAAGATGGCCTTTTGTGAGTTTTGTATTCCAGACATCAGTCAATCAATCACACATTCACACCTTAAAGCTGGCTGTCATTAGAATGTCTGCTTCAATAAGGCCTTGTGGGTCTGTGACAATAAAACTGTATGGGATCCAGATTTTCTGAGGGTCAACATGCCAGCAAATCTTTCTTTACTGCCATATGTTGTTGTACAGTCACAGGAAGCTAAAGCACTAATATATTTGTCCTTCAAACTCCTGCATGCAATACAGCAAGCAATTTAATTACAAAATCAATGTAATTGTAATCAGTTACAGTTACTGAGAAAGAAATGAATAATTAAAGTACAGTTCAAACTACACTACAATTGCCCATTCACTGCACAAATGAATAGTTTTTTTTTCTTCCATTTTTGTTACTGTAAAGCTGCTTTGAAACCATCTGTGTCGACCGAAGCACTGTATTAATAAAAATGACTTGACTTGGCAATGAATTACTAGAAATTGAGACACTGTAACTTTAAATGAATACCTTACACATTCACTGATCTACAGGGTGTGCATGTGACCAATATTACTTAAAATGCCCATTATATAATTACATAATGATATAATGAGACATAATTACCTTAATTAAATAATGAGAGCTTTATTATTTTTGTGGGAGGAACATATAAACATCTAGGTGAACTTGGTAGAAGATATTTATCAAATATTGTCATTTCCCCCACAGATTATTTTGAGTTTAAACAATAATGAGCTATAGATGTACGAAAGCTAAAGGAAAGTAGCAGAAATGGTTGATCTCTCCTTCGGTTTCTGCTCAGGGGCCCCTGTAAGATTAGTCTGTATTAATATTCAGAAGGCATTCGCTGCATATGGGGCCCAAGAGAGACACACAGACTGAGCTTTCAGAGAGGCTGTGTTTAGATAGCGGCACACAGGATGCTGGGAAGACAGGGGTCCCCCGTCCTTCAGACGAACACGGTTTCACATATGCTGTGAAGCACTCAGGAAATTCAAGTGAGACTGAGCAGACTCGTGTACGAAGTGCTGTGCTTTCCTGCGTGTCTGAAAGATTTTCCCTGTCTGCTTTTTTCTGTTACGCATTTTGTACTTCAAATTTAATTTAAATTGTCTGTTTTTCATTAAAACATTGTTGTATCTTGAGTCACACAATTTATTGGTTAGAATGCACAAAAATGCTCTATTTAATAATATAAAGTAAGTATATGAGTCTGTTTTGGTTGTCTGTGTGGTTAAGCATGAGATCAGTAGCCGTAGCTTGCTTGTATTCAAGAGGAAATAAAATGACAAACATGTGAGTGAATTGTATACATAAATCCAAATTCATACAGCCTATCTCAGCCTAAAAATATTGTGGTCTAAAGGTGATACAAATCAGGCTGTTTTATTAGAAGAGAGTTCAGTTTATCACTTATATTCGCAACCTACAGTATGAAGACACACCTGTATGTTAAATTGACAGAAACATCTGTACTGTGTTCAGGTTTGACCGCTTCTTCGTTGATAAATAGATGCATTTGTTACTTATCATCTTACAAGCAGGTTTTTCTTTCAGTTATTTATTTGATAACTTTTTGAATAAAAGGCCGTATTGTAAAAGGGCATGGTGATTATGCCTGTTCAGTGCTGACCTTTACTTAAATATCATATATTGAATAATATTATTATTACTTAATCATAGCCAGTCATAAAGTAACATTCACGCAAAAAAAAAAAAAAAAAAAAAAAAAACCTTTTACTTACACTTATGCTGTTTCAAACCTACTTCTTCAGAACACAAAGTAAGATACTTTGAAAAATGTAGGGCAGTAAGCCTATGTTGCAGTCTAGTATATTTAAAATGTGTTTCAACAATCTATTAAAGTATATTTTAATTTAACACACTATAATGTATTTTAATAAGTAGTCTAGAATTAACTATAATTATCTGAAATGAATTTTATTGTACTGATTTTTAATGGGCCTTCAGAATGAATTTTAAAATCATGCGTTATCATGCATTAATTTACATTAGCAGTTTACTTTAAAACCTATAAACATGCTTTTTTAAACCTAATTTGGTACAATTGTTTGTAATTATCTGTAAATTAGACTTTACAGATATTCATTTTGTACAAAATTGCAAAGAAGTAATAAACGTGCAATCTAAAGCATAATATTCACTTAAATCCTCATAAAACATCTGATAATCTTTCTTTCTATTGTGTGCATTTATGTTAAATTGCCATTTAAATACTTCACAGTATGTTACATTCCAGACTCTTTATACTGTCAAGAAAATAATTGTTGAAAAGATTCAATGACTGTTTCTATAAAAGATGTCAATATCAGATCAATATTTTTTATAAAATGGAAATAAGAGGAGCTGACACATCAGTCACCTCATTTAACATTATAGTCCATTATTATGAAATAAAGAGGGGTATCATATTTCAATAGCTACGAATTTGACCCTGTACTGTATTTATAAATATATTCATATCTGATCAATATGCTTTATGTAATAGAAAGGGAAGGAGCTGACGCATAACATGAGTCATTTTATTTAACGTTACAATCAGTTATTATAAAAACAAAGAGGGGTATCATATTCCAGCAGCTTTAAATTTGACCAGATAGATTCGGTGTCCCTACTGTATCTAGAAAGATATCAATGTTTCATCAACATGCTTTATAACATAGTAAAGAAACGGACACATCATATGTGTCACCTCGTTTAACATTATAATAAGTTGTTAAGTAAATAATCTTTTTTTTTTTTTTTTTTTTTTTTACATTTTCTTAAATATATTAGTCAAAATGGAATACTTCTTTAAAGCATGACAAAAAAACTATTTAAAATTTAAGTGTAAGTGAAACTTAATTGTGTTAAGAAACATAATCATTAAAGTATCTCTCTTTAAGTACACTTAAATGGCCTTTTATTTAATTAATTTATAATTACTGTATTATCTGCAAGTAAACTTTTTAAAAGTACATTTTGTTTTCACAAGGGTTGCTAAAAAAGCACAAACATTCAAACAGATTACAGACACATCATTTTTCAAGCTATGATCTTGTTGTTTAGAGGACTAATATATGAAGATTTACTATGGTAAACATATTTACCACTGTAGTGACAGACAACTTGATTTAGGACAAACACATTCCTAAACAGCACATAAAAACAAATATGTGGGGCAGTGTTTGTTCTCTTTACATTTCATTCAGACGATCTCTTCTTGTTGAGTTTGGTGGTTCTCGTCCAGAAAAAGTTCCAAAGTGAACCAGACTTTCAGACGCAAGTCAGAGGTAACTGAGGTCAAAAGTTTAAACAGGAGCACTTGGACTTCCCTACATTTTCCCTCTCGGTTAACGCCAATGCGCTAAACGTCAACAAACACCTGTGAACTTCGACCTTAAAAAGAGAAATCATAATGACAGGCAAGTATGTTCAAAGAAGGTGAGAAGATGGTGGCAACCCATAGTATTTTTTAAACCTCACTTGAGATTTGGTGTTGTTTAGTCTGTGTTTGTTACTTTGTTTTATTTGTTTTCTTCGGTTACCCTGGCAACCACTTCAAGTGTTCTAAAGTGGGATGAGGGGTGAGCACTGAAACAGTTTGGTTCCCGCTGCCATGGGAACAAAGATTCCCTCTTCCACACACACACACACACACACACACATCTGGGAATTCTTTTTCATGTCATTACAGGTGGCTTCCCTCACAGAATGAGTGGAAAAGTCATTAAACTCCACGTTCCCCAGAGAGTTAATGTTTTTTCACCATTAAACACACACACACAATGGCATGTGTCAGCGACGCGGACTGCAAAAAAGTGACAATGCCTTAAATAACAGCTGATGGTTGGAGTCGCCCACCCAAGTGGCAACAGAAACTGAGCGTTGACACTGGTTTCTCATTATAGTACACGGCTGCTTTTCCCAAATCCTTCTTAAAGCTTCACCTTTCGTAAGTTATAGCTCAAGCTGTACCTTAAGGATAATACGTGTTTCCCGAAATGTTCTTAGTTAAGTAAGTATACCTTCTGTAAGCCATACTTTCGGAAGGTTGGTCTGGACCACTCTTAGCTATACCTATACCTTATCCCTGTTGACAGTTCACAGTTCTTCACATCTCAGTCAATACGAACATAATTCTGAAGTTGTAATACACCTAGTGTTCAATTACGCTAACTAAAGTGTTTTCATGCAAAGAACTGATGGTTGTTAGCCTTTTATTATTTTATCCAAAGGTACATCTGTTTGCAAACCTTAGGCAGTAAAGGCTTAGGAGTCTACTTAAAGGGAATTACTGGGGAGTTTGGTCAAACTATGGCAGCGATATAATGAATGGTTGTGCTAAATCAAAGACGGTGCCATCTACTGAGCCATTTAGTGTGTGTGCACCAAAACTTTAGTCTCCAGGATACCATGTCAGAAGCTGTAATTCTTTAATTCTGGCAGAAAATTCAGTAGTTTTAGATCTTGTTGGTCCATAATAACTCTTTCATAATCAGTGTTGGGTAGATTACTTACAAATTATAGTCTGTTACTGATTTCAGAATACATGACAAAAATTGTAGTTCATAATGTAATCCATTACATTACACATTTTAGTTAATATAATCAGACTAATTTTGATTACATAGAAGTTACTCTGCTACAGTACATCCGCCATGGAAATCATCCCATTGAAGACTATGTGGAGGAGTTAGGATTCAAAGTTTTGACATTTTCTGGAATGGATTAAGTGTCTTCAATATATTGACTATGCCCTACTGCTGTGGGACTTCAGATCCCAAGCAATGATAGCTGTGGAGCTTGGTCCATTGCCATCCTGGTCCATGCGCACACTAGTCTGGTGGTCCGGTGGTCCTGGAGGTCAATCCACTGTCCACGGTGTTCCCTGTAATGGCCTCTGCTATTCGTTGTGTTGGGTTGCTCACACTTGTTCAGAGGTGGCAACATCTGCTACAACACCCCCACATGAGATGTCTGCTTGCTCTTTAATGGCCATGGAGGCTGCCCATTTACTCCCTGTGCTCCATGTAATGACAATAGACGCCATCCACATCTACTCAGTTAAGGCCACGGAGGCCATCCAAACCTGCCATCTCCCAGTCTCTTGTTTCTGCTTTGTCATAACCTTCTGTTCCGCAGCCTCCAGCATGATTGTCTTTTTCTCCACTGTGGTGATCATCTGCTCCACTGGATCTGCCCTAGTGTTCTCTATCACCACTGGCTCCCCCATGCCAACATGATCATCCATGGCCGGATTCACTGACTCAAGGGTCCAAGATATTGTCTACTGCTCCATGATCCAGACCCACTACTGCTCCAGAGTCTGTGATTGCCACCATGCCATAAGACATGCTCCCTTCTGCTCATTGGTCCCGATCTGCCATGATCCAGGCCCGCTTCCACTTCACAGCACAACCCTCCATCGCTAAGACAGAAGGCACGGTTTCAAGTATCACAGTAGTGTTGTTGCCAGATTGTTGTGGAGACTATGTGTTGTAGGAGTTTCTATGTAAAAAATAAAAGCACTTTATTGGCTTGGTCAACTGCATTTTCAGAATCTGACTCAGGCTCGAACTGATGGTAAAATTGACTACATCATTAACTATTAATATAATTGCTTTGGAAACTGAAGCTCACAATTATGGTAACAGGCATACATTTCCAACAAACTTGAGATGTTCAGCCAGTAACAATGCTCTGGATCTGCTGGCCAATCAGCACACTGTGATTTTCGAAGGAGGGGCTTTGTAGAAATCAATGTGTTTAAAAAAGACCAGACATAGAGGATCTACAATAGTGAACAGTGCATGAAAAAATAGTGTGTTTTTAAGCATTAAAGCATGCTAACCTATTCTATTACACCCAGTACTTGAAAATAACATCACATGACCCCTTTAAAGCACAACAAATGATTTTTAAAGGAGTAGTTCATCAAAACTATTTAAAATTATGCCATGAATTACTTACCCTCAAGCCATCCTAGGTGTAGATGTCTAGGTCTAGGTTAAATGCCTTTCTTCTTTCAGGCAAACACAGTCAGGGTTATATTAAATAATATCTTGGATCTTCCTAGCTTTGTAATGTTAGTGAATAGTGTCTGAGCTCCAAAAAGTGCATCCATATATCCATCATAAAAGTAATCCATACAACTGCAGTGGGTTAATGAATATTTATTTTAAAATTTCCACTTTTAAAAACTATTATCACTAAAATTCTGTCATACACAAGTTCACAACAGTCACATTATGACGTATGATGTTGGCGTAGCAGAAGCTAAGGTGAGAACTGATGCCTCTCTTTGGAGTAAGTTGTTTTGGCTTTACTGTAGATTTGTTAGTATCCATATTAAATCTAAACTAAGCCTATGTCCTGCATTATATGTTGTATTTTTTCTCAAAATCTCAAGAAAAAATTTCTTTTTTATTATTATCAATGTTAAAAACAGATGTGTTGCTTCATATTTCATGGAAACTATGATACTTTTTGTTCAATAGTTCTTTTGATCTATAGAAAGATCAAAGGATCATAATGTCTTTGAAATGTAAGTCTTTGGAAACATTCTAAATGCCTTTAACACCAATTGTGATCAATTTAATGTATTGTTTTTTAACTCTAGCATATATGTTGAGTTTGGAGAAAAGCCCTATTTTGACAGTAATGTGATGAGAGGGGGATAAACCGAGAAAGGAGAAATAAATGGAGACTGAAATACAAAATGAAGCTAATATATCTCTAATCTCTTCTTTACTGGAGACCAATTTTGACTATTACTACTAGTTCTGGTTTTTGCTGGTCTGGTTGGTAGAACAGTATAATAATGTCAAAACTTAGCATCCCAAAACACGGCATATGCTGATCTTTTTAACATCACTGTCACTCTGGGAGAGTTTCCCATATTTGCTTGAAACTATAAATCATGATCTGACCCGATTAGTCTCCAGTTTCAGATAGAGGAAGAGGAAGAGAGAAGCACACAGATGAGCAGAAAAGATGATGGGCTAATTCTGATGGCAAAAGTTGTGTGATTTTATTTTTCAACTCAGGCTTAGACATCAACCAGATGCCTCTGTGCAACTATTTCTTTGTCAACTGTCATTTACTCCACTTACAGAAAACAGCAGTGAGCATGTAAACAATACCGTATTTTGAACTGCAAAACATATGGTCCTCCATCTCAGCCTGGCTCCCTTGAGGGCCCGTTTTGTTTCCACCAACAGTAAGTTTCAGGATTTACATCACGATTCCATTGCTTATGAACAGTTTGGAACAGAACTATTTGGACTGAACTAATCAAAATAAGCTTCAATCTGATCATTGGAGAATCAGTTATCAAGCGTTTGTCACAGCAGGCCATGCTTCATGGTACACATGCACGGCTGTCTGAATCTGACAGCAAGCTGTATTTATGCTTCCCATAAGAGTCTTAAATTAATATCCCAGGGAACGATCTGTCACACTTGAATGGTCGAGGCGCCCTGTTTGCCATAGTTTTTACCAAGTGCTTTTTACTGTTCTTCTATTAATTGCAATTCCATATTCTATAACTCATGCTGTGCTATTAGTTACAGCCTTTGCTGCCCAGAAATCATTAACTTGTTTAAGAAATAAGATATTTTCTGTCTAGTACACTAGTTTGTCTTTCCTTTTATTTATTTTAATGTGACATTCACAACTTCTGTAATGGATGAAACTAGGCCAGAGTTCCGGAAACAGATTTTTTTTTTTTTTTTTTTTTTTTTTTTTTCAAATACACAACCAATTAGATTGGATTTCCTGAGGCAAACACCAATGCAAGGCAGCAAAACAATAGTTTTCAATAAAATTATAGTTTGGAATGTTGGTAACCCTAACTATGCAAAACAGGTGAATAAGTAAAAGCAGTTTTAGAATTCTGTAAATCATTTCAGAATTACAGTAATTAAGAGTTTTGCATCTTTCAACTTGTAATGCTGCAAACTTTCAACTCTGGATTTTATGAAAGAAAGAAAGAAAATACAGTTGTGATGTCACATGGACTATTTTAACAATATCCTTACTACCTTTATGGGTATTGATTGTGGTACTACCCTTGCTGTCTATGGAGGTTCAGAAAGCTCTCAGATTTCATCAAAAATATCTTAAGACAGCAATGCAACTGAAATCTTCCAAGGCCCAGAAACGTATAGCCATCGGTAAAATAAAAGTGTAGTCAGTGGTCCAAGCATAATTTTATAAAGCACCATGAATACCTATGACTTCCGCCATTATTAAGAGTACCTCTGCATGTAAACAACAAATGTCTCACATTGTGATACTCTTTACAATGGCACCCTAGGGTAACGCAAGTTGTTATTTTTGCATTGTTTTTTCTGCGTGCAAAAAATAATTCTCACTGCTTCCTAAAAATTACGGATGAACCACTGATGTCACATGGACTATTTTAATGATGTCCTTGCTACGTTCTGGGTCTGGGTACCTTTCAGTTGCATTGCTGTCCATGCGGGGTCAGAAAGCTCTTGGATTTCATAAAATATCTTTATTTGTGTTTCAAAGATCTTAAAGGTTTAGAACAACATTAGGATAAATAATTAATGACAGAATTTTCATTTATGGATAAACTATCCCTTTCAGAATCATGAACATGAACTCTCTGCAAACGTAATGTGTCTTTTATTTAATTCATGTTATTTTTTTTCTTATTTTTTTAAATATCCTTTTAATATTTTAAGTACACTACAAGTGCACAATCATTGTACTTCTTTTTCACAAGGGTTAAAAGCAGTAAATATCCATTCTGAGCTCAACACATGTGCTGTACACACCTGATATCTCAGTTTAAGAACAGCCCATGGCACAGTTTCCCGTCTGTCACACCAAATGAAATTATTAGTCAGTGGTACATTAGGTACCATGACGCCAGTGCTTCAATGATGGCCTGTAGCATATACACAGAGTACAACAACATGTGGAGCGTCTGTTTCTAAACTGCATATTCAGCAAGCAGCACATTCACTGCTCTCCTAACAGCTGTTCATCAGCTGTGTCCTCAGCAACAATGAGCACAACACGGCCAACACAAGCACAGCCTGCCCTATGACAGATATAAACCATCCACATCCCAAAAGACATACATTACAATGGCCCAAAAACATATTTAGACATTAAAATATCCGAATGTCACTTTATTAGATAATAAAATAACAATAAAATATAATTTCTCAAATCTACAACTACTTTTCTGAGTCATTTTTTAAATGACTTGTAATCATTTGGCATCCAGGTAATGTTTTCATTGTCATCATTAGGGTCATAATACTATAAGATGTTTTTTGTTTGTTTGTTTTTAAATTGACTTATAAATAATAATATTATCCACCATAAAGTTTAGCAACATTCACGTTATTATTATTTTGTAACACTCCATGAATATTTTCCTGTACTCTTTTTATTGTGATATATGTGCATGCATTTCGACAAATATAAGAAAAAGACTAGGAGCAATTTTAGCTTTATTTCTTTTTTTATGATTTGGAAAGGAAATGCCATTACCCTGAAAAAAAAAAATACTGTACTATACAGTAGCCTGGAGAACAGAACAATAAACATTTATAATTTACATACAGATCAGTTTGTAGTTGGTTTCAGGCACTTGAAGTCACAGAAGTAACATTACACTTAAACTGCAACATGTAAAGTCTTTGGTACTCCGTTTTTTCAAATAAGGAAAGTAGCAACTGAACTGAACATAGTCTCCAAGATATACTGTTTTTCTTGATTTTGTTTGTTTCTCTTTTTTTGCATAACCTCAACAAAAGCGGTTTCATAACTTAAAAATGTTTCACTTATAAAACATGAATGGGTTACACATACATAGAGTAATGAAGTGCTTTAGACATTTCCCCACCTTCCTCCCAATGAAGTTCAGTGAAACAGGTTGGTGGCATCCACATTAAGACACAATATCTCACATTTGGTCTCTATCCAATTTTGCACAAAAGCAACAAAAAAAAAAAATCTCATGAAATCATATATTATAATATATATGATTATATTATGACAATATTATGCATAAAGAAAGTTAAGCCTACTTGTAAGACCATTATTTTTTTATTTTTTTGTTTTTCAGCGTGAAATAATTTTAAAGAAATATTTAGTACAAGAATTTTCCAAATCCCAAAATATCTCGTATTTGCTGTAATGTCTTGATTTTCACTTTAATTCTCATAAAAAAATATGAAAGTATAATGAGAATCACAATTGAGAAATGGTCATTTCTTTGCACAAAATATGTTATTTTTCTGTGAGTTGTGACATCAACATGTTTTAATGAGATTCCCCTTGGAAAGTCTGAGGATTTTAACCAAACATCATCTGAAAACTGCAAATATTCCCCAGCAGTGTTTGTCCTTTTATAGCTCAGCTACAAGGCAGCCATGTCTGATAGGAGTTGTTACAGGCAGAAATGGGCGAATGCACATGTGCTACATAATAGTTGCTGAAGTTGACGTCTCTGACATAGGGTGCCGGTTGGTAGTAACACGTAACATTAGACAGTGCAGGAATCGCGTTCTGTTCGGCCAGCACACGTAGTGCCAGAGAGGAGATGAGCATGAGCGTCTGCCTCCGCTCATGGCCCATGAGACACACGGTGCTTTCGTCTACCACACGATGGAGAGTCACGAGGCAATCGTACCTTTTGTGCTCCATGCCGTTAAAGTGGTTCTGCAGGTACGCCTCCAACTTCCTCTGCTGCTCATTGATGTCTGGGAAGTCGATGAAGAAGCGTGAGCACATGTAGCGCTGGAGCGTCTTCATCTGCGTCTCAGACACTGGACGGAAACCTCTTACCAGCAGGTGGCAGTATTTCAAGAGCCCGCCACCACGGATCTCTTCCGGACTGTGCGTAGCGATGATTTTGGCATGTAGGTGTCCCAACGCTTCTTTAAAGTCTCCAAACATGCTCTCTCCAAGCACAGTGGGATGGAAACTCTCGGACATGGGTGTCTCGGAGCAGCGGTCGAAAAGCAGCAGCGAGTCCAAGCCGATCTGAAAAGAGTCCACGCTGAACTCAAACTGCCGTCGCAGGGAATCCACAAATTTTAGCTCCACGTTTTTGCCAGTGTTATTGGAAAGTGAGATGAGGCTCCAGCGGTCCGTGTCATTGCAAACCTTCACCAGCTTCTGCACATACGCTTCCTTCAGGGTCAGGGCGTTGATGCGGTCCCGGCTCACGCCAGCAGGCAGGAACTCCAGGAGGCTGTCAAGGACCACGTCCTTCACCAGACGGAAGGTCCTGTCATCGGTCAGACTCAGACCAAAGATCAGGTCCAGATCTTTGTAGCCAAGTCCAGTGTCCTGGTGGAGCACATAACTGGCAGCTGAGCCATTCAGCTTCACATCCCGCACCACTACGCCTCGCTCCTCCAGACGAGCACGAACCACCTAAAGGTGAAGGAGACACAGAAAGAGACACTATTAAAGGCCGGGTAGATGATTTGGTTCAGAAACATTGTTTGTTTTGCTGGTTAAAAGTAAGTCTCTTCCCATGCGGAACCTGATTTTACCAAGTGTGAAATGTTCCTGAATCAACATCTATGTTGACACTGGAACAACATTGTGATTAACCAATCAGATTTGAAGAACAAGATTATAGTTTTTGTGAAGTTTGGGCTTGCAATCACTGTTTGGTGCTTGTACATCAGTGTCATACATCTATCATTTCCTCTGATTTTAGAGATTATTCATGGTTAAGGATGGGTTTAGGTGTATGAATAGGGATAGGTTCAAGACACAATTTTGGGATTAAAATGTTGTTAAAGGATCAACAAATTATGTCAGAAAATCTTCATCCATCCGGTCTGAACATTACAACAGCCTGCCTGTAAAATATGCATTTGCAAACTTCTGCGCACCGTTTCCACAGACATGATACGTCAGCAGTGCGTTCTAGCATGAATGAAAGGTGCTATCATTGTAACATTATGCACTTTTTACTGTAATGTTTTCTCACTGGTGAATGAGACCTGAGATAATCTGACAGTGTTGCATTCAATCCTCCCCAAACACCATCTCTCATCGTGTTGCAGGTTAGTTCCTGTTCTGCCTGAGAGCATTTGTGTGTTTTGGAGGAGGTGTGGCTTTGCAGAGCGACTATGCAGGGAAGGTGGGGATCTTGCTTTCAAAAATAACTTGCTATCGCTAGCCATTTTTAAAATAACCTTCCCTATCTTTAAGCATGATAACCCTTTTTTTTTTTTTTTTTTTTTTTTTAACAGGTTCCTACAACTTTATCAAAAGGGATGGAATGCCATTTGTATTGTGATGACCGTTCAGACACAAGTCCAAGACCATATTTTACCAAAATCATGAGCAATTGGACACAGTCTTCCCAGCAGGCACAGGATGTCAATATAAAGTCAGGTTGACAATGAACATGATATCAGACAGATGGAGTATTTTGGCTGAGAATGAAAATTGGGTTGATGTCAGTATTCGAAACCAGTTTGAAGTTGACTTTGCATTGGTTTTGGTTACACAACCTAAAAACAACATACAGCAACATCATCTGATGTTGGTATTGGACATCAAATTAATATTGACTTAAGATGCTGAAATGATATTGAATACGTTGTAACCATCTTATGACACTGTGTGCCTCCTGGGTTGACTCTGACTCAAATTATGCAGATGATCTGGGGTCTTTGAGGACTAGATTTGTGCTATTGCTTATCTTTGGACCAAAGTACATTTTGTGGTACCTCTTGTGTGACAATGGCACAAAACCAGACTTCATATACCCAGAAATATTTACACTGACTCGGCTGGCCTCGA
The DNA here is from genome assembly GCF_003368295.1 of Carassius auratus. Lineage (NCBI taxonomy): Eukaryota > Metazoa > Chordata > Actinopteri > Cypriniformes > Cyprinidae > Carassius > Carassius auratus. The sequence continues at coordinate 3,608,750 of NC_039261.1, forward strand.
TGCCAATCTTTTATCTGGGACGGCCAAAAATCGAGCAGTGTGTCTCAGGCTAATTCCACAAATCATCACGGGATTCAACAAATCTATTAATATACCTTTCACATGTATGGGCTGTTGTTTTTCCAATAAAATGTATGTAATTTCTCACTAATTGGTTACTGAAAAAGCAACCCATTCAGTCAAAATATATGAAAATCAATTATGTAAGGGGGAATTTGGGGAATTGTGAATGATGGGCTTGCAACTTTCTGAATGAGGCTTGCAATCCTACAGAAACTGTGGAGATAAATGTGACCCTGTTCACACCTCATTTGAAATGTGTTGCAAAACTAGGCATCCACAATGCACAAAAAAACAAGTACAGAAATTCAAGAAGAAGAGGAATTGCGTTGGTTTAACAGACCAGCTACATTAGAAGGAAATGGCAACCTTTCTTTCTGAGGTTCATGCAGTGCAGTACTGTAATTTAAGTAAGCTTCTGCACACTTCTCAGAAACAAACACACACCTCTATCAGACTGGACAAAGGTGAGAACTGAGATGTAAGTCTTCACTAGAGAACGATTCAGTTTTCCCTGGGAAATGAAAAGTCACTGCTGGCAGTGGCAGCTTTCTTGCTTTTCTGTCTTTAATCTGTACATCTTTCTCTCAAACACACACAAAGCCAAGATGGCCTCCAAAGAGACTCCAAAGCCAGCTGACATCAGCTAATGAACAACTTTTAAAACAATTGACATTCTCAGTGATTAGAGAGATATAGCTATAAAATAAATGGGGCGTTATATCAGACTGAGTGTGACCCACATATTTAAACAAACCAGTAGTGCATCCAAGAGCACTGAAGAAATGGAGAATCTCCACTCAACTTGACAAGATGTGATCTAGCCTGTGTCAAAGACCTAGAAAATTGAGAATCTGTGAAACTCTTTACTCTAGTTCTCTAGTCTATTTCTAGTCTATTGGCCAGCCAGAGTAGAAGAGACTTAAGTGGATCCGATGGAGAAAACATCACTGCCATGATGCTAGGGGTGTGTGAGGTGCTTGTGAGAGCATTGATATGAGGATTCTGAAGTAATACAAGTGGCTTTTCAGAGCATTGCTATTGATATGCAGTGACTAAGGTGTTAATGTGCATTGCTATATATTGTTTGTACCACTTTTTCCTTTGTCTCTGATTTATGAATGTGGGCTTATGCATTGTCTACCCATCACACCACATGATAATGGTTGACCTATTTGTCTGCAGAGTTACATAATCCCAGCAGTGTCTGTAGCTTTCACCAACTAAATGGCAAACTTTTCATTTCATCACCAGATATCTTTTGACAACCAGTATAAAAAACAACCAGGTGAAAAATCTGAGTTAAAAAAAAACAAACTACAAGACGCTGGAAAAGCACTCAATACGAAGAACAACACAGTGCTCCAGAACAAATGTTGGTTTTCCGTTTTTATAGCAAAAGTCGGGACATAAAATGAAGCTTTCAGATCTGTTTCCACAAATGGAATTATACATTTGAATGACCATAAAAAAGAACTGCCGGGAAACCATTTTTCCAGCATGGAGAACTAGTTAATTACAGTGGTAACCTTACACTTTCAGACAGATGGCTAACTAAAATAGGGACATTTTTTTATTTTTTATTTTATGATTCCGATTTATCGTTTATTGGCAGGATGCAGCAACTATTTAGTTTACAGACACATTCTCAGTATACAATGGTTGTTTATTAACATGTATAAAACGAGTATATTGGCTGTTTATTAGTCATTATAAAGCACATATTAATGCCTTATTCTGCATGACCATATTTTAGATCCCTTGATCCATCTCATACCTATATCTACCAACTACTTCACTAATAATAAGCAGCCAAGTATGAGTTTATACAGGGAAAAAAAGTCATAGTTAATAGTTAGATAATAGAGAACTTGTCCCTGAAATAAAGAGCACTCATACAAAAGACATGTTAACTAACAGCGCACAAATACACACACGCACACACTGAGAGAGAGAGAAATAAATAGAGAGGGGATGGGGGATGGGGGGTGGGGTGCGTTCACTTTAAAAATACAACCAAATGAATGCAAAATCTTGAGAAGTGCTCTTTAAAATTAACTGCTTAAAAAACATGCTACGCTAAAAAGGTAACGCTGATTGCTGAACCTCTATCAAGCCAGTGATGACAAAAATAGTGCACATTTATTGTGATTACAATATCTTTATAATATATCTTCATTGAGTTCACCAGGGATTCTTTATCAAGTTATGTTTCTTCATAACAAAAAAATAAAAAATAAAAAATAGGATTACTGAGACTATGTCATTGTTATTTATAAGAAATGGAATCTCATTTGTGATCTGTACAATTAAGACCACATTTAAAAAAAAAAAAACATTAAGCATTACTACAAAATCCATGTATGACCATTTACAGTGCATCAGAGGTGTCCAATCCTGTCTCTAGGACCTGTCTACACCTTCACTAATCGGATAGCTATCTGATTTATTAAAATGTATCCATTTACACTTGGCCGCATAAAAGTGTCATCGCAAAATGGATATAAATCCAATCTCCAATTGCTGCTTTATATTTAAATTTAATGGAGCTCACATCACCGAAATCAAAAGATAAGATTTTATTAATGATCAGCTCAATATTTCAATATCAAACCCGCAATAGGAGAGCGCACGGCATCAGCACTGGAAAGATAAGTTAGTCACACTACTTTCAATGAAGATGATTGTGTGTTGAACATCTGAGTCTTATTTCAGTTTGCACTAACCAAAGAGATCTGGTTTTCCGTACAAGGTAATACCTCAAGGCTACTTCCTTTGATCCTATGTGAAAGATTTGTAAAAAGGCACAAATGCACTGGTCTGACTGTAGCTGACAAAGCCTTGGTGACACGTAAACTCACGTCCTGTTTGGTTTTCCAACCTAGCTAAAAACGGTCCTCTGCTTTATTTGTGGGATGACTGCGAGGCAGATTTCCACACTGCATTTTACAGGTTCAGCCTGGGGAACAGGCCAGCAGAACAGCATCATTGCCCCCTGGACACCCACAACCACTGTGAGCACAGTGGACTGCCAAATGTAAAGGGATGAATGAACCACTTACGAGTCTCTGACACTGGCCCAGGCTCAGGAGATGAGTCAGTGAATCCACTGTACTAGAATAGACTCTGAAGAGTTTTACCCGTTAAATCTTTCCCAAAAATTCACTTAATGGAATCTCTGAAATTCTAGCTATTGGCCATGGCCATGTGGATAATCCTAGGTGTTATATGAAGCTTGGATAAAGCTTTAAGCACTTACTCATATACGTAACTTCCATTACACCAGTTCTGTGCTCCATTAGTATAGACTTTGTTTAAAGAATCATTAATCTGATTTTCTAAACAATAACCCAAAATGAAAAGTGTATCATAATTTGATCACCCTTCAAATATTCCATACCAAAACATTTTTATAAACAATAAAAAAAATTCATTTATTTATTTTTGTGGGTGACAGAAGAAAATCCTAGAATGTCCAAAGTCATTTAAAAATAATGAACATGAGATGTTGAGCACCATAAAAGTGGTCCACACGACTCGAGCGCTGTAGTCTTCTGAAGCCAAATGATCAGTGATGGGGTACGCATCACCAGCAACACGAGTTACGTAATGACACTACTTTTTTCAAGTAACTAGGAAAGTTAAAAACAAGTGCTCAGCCATCTTTGAATTTTGTCTTTTTTTCAATAGCACTGTTGGATCATGTTGAAGTTAAATTTGCTCTTGAAGTGGGTTTACTTAATGTAGTGTTAACGAAAGTTATGTCCATTGTAATGTTCGAAGCAGGTGTCATAACAAATGGCAGTAGCCCGAGAAGATTTTAAAACGAGTGGTTTATTTGTAAATTCGCAATGTGGAAATAGAAGAAAGAAGACAAAGAGTGCAGCTCTGAAAAGAGGCTGAGAGGTCTACATTTGACGGAAAGTCTTACAGGTTTGGAACAACATGAGTAAATGCTGACAAAACTTATACTAGCTTTTAGATACTTGAATTTCTTTAAACTTAATTTCTCTGGAGGCCAATATTACCACAATATTTCTAAAAAAAAAAAAGATGCATTTTACACTAAAATGAGGTTAGACAGGCTGTGTTGATTAGCTCCCCCTGCAGGTAAGGGTGTATGGTGTAATCTAGTGGTCTCAAACTCAATTCCTGGAGGGCCACAGCTCTGCACAGTTTAGCTCCAACTCCAATCAAACACACCTGATCCAGCTAATCAAGGTCTTCAGGATCACTAGATACTTCCAAGCAGGTGTGATTTGGAGCTGGTTGCTTGGAGCGGTGACCCTCCAGGAATTGAGTTTAAGACCAATGGTGTAATCTGACGTGCTGGAGGGATGTATTTCTTTAAGACATTCATTCACATACTTAGAAAAGCACCTGTTCTAAGACAGGAACAATGGGAATGGCTTAGATGTGGAGTCGGTGTATCCTTTCAGATAAAAAAAAAAAAGTAATCCTGAGGATTTAGTTTACACTCTGGCCAAACAGAAAGATTTACCAGGCTCTTCTTTACAACATGGATGCCATGTCAGCGCTGGCCCACAAGTCTACTGTTTCCAACAGGATTAATCCACTGTTAACCTTATGGGCCACAAACAAGCCAACTTTGTCTGCTAAACAGTAACAAAGATAATTGATGAGAGTTTTTCAGGCAGTTGCAAGCAAACTACATAGTCATGAGCAGAATTGTCTACGGTTTGTCTTCCGTCTGGGAAATAATCTGTACTTATTACGTTTGGATGGACAGTAATTCTGTGAATGTAATTGGATGGAAAGTAATAAAGGTGCTTTGAGTACAGAATATTCAGAGTTTTGAAAAAAAAAACTGTCAGATAAACCTGCCACTAAACAACAACAATGGTTGCTTTATATGTCAGTCAGGCGGTCTCATCCTGTCTAAATAGGCATTTCTGACCAGCCTAAACTACAAAGTCAACCAGATTTTAAGCTAAGTCAAGGGTCTGGCTCTGCAAGACTACAGTTATTAGGTTGTAACCATGAACTGTAGAGTAACTGTAATGACTGTTCATCGTGTAAATGAACTACTGGCATTACTGAGAGAGTCTTATTTATAATAAAAGTGGATAGTTTTCATAAAGACTAAATTAAAAACTTAATTAAAGATGGGATACTGCAAGACCTAAAACCTTCTGGACATGTATGTGGTTCTCACATTAGATACAACCAGATGGTAGAGTAATGAGCACATTCGTTGGAAAGGTCGGTGATGTCAGCAAAGAGTGGCCTAATTTCGAATAACCCATTTAATACGGCGGGGTAAAAAATACTATATATATATATATATATATATATATATATATATATATCTTGTTTTACTGATAATTGTGTGAACTGGCTTTCTTGCAACAATGAGGCTGCAGTAAAACAAGCTAAATGAAGGGAAATACTACATTCCTTTAAAAATATATATATATATATATTATAATAATAAGCAGACCCAGAGGCTTTTTAATTAGTCACACAAAATAAGTATACGTTTTAAACATTTATCTCTGCTAATAAAAATGATCTGTGATCTAAACTTCATTCTAGTTGTTGTTGCTTTTTTAGTTATAATTAAAAAATGAATCTGTTGAGTGTATATTGGTGTATGGAATAATATCATAAATAATCTGAAGAGTCTCCCTGGATGTTAAATAGATTAAAGGGAGAGAAATGCAGAAATGAATGAACACCTGCTGATATCTGCTGGAATCCAGCTCGGAAGAAAAACTGCCACATACACCTTTTCCAGTAAGACTGCAAAAGTCATGACTGACTGCAAAAGAATGAATCTATTACAGTAAAATAATCATGAAAAAAAAATGATCTTCTTGGCTACTCGTTGAGAAACTGACAGATTATACTGAAATGTAAAATGAAGATGAGATGCTTAAATAGAGACTTTCACTTGAAAAAAAAAAAACTACCACAGAACTTTAAACACTAGTATGTTAAAAAAATTTAACAATATCTTAGTGTAACAAATTGTGCATCAAGATGTCAATGCATAAACATGAATCAATTATTATTACATTAATACATCTTTACTGAAACGAGATGAACAGGCCTACTATCATTTCCCTTCGGTTGATAATGGCAGATTAATCATCCAGTTATTTCCTGAATGACAGTGAACTGTTCATGACACCGGAGAAAAAGCATGGATTAACAAGTCGTTTCTCATAAACAATGATCCTTATGTAAATATGATTTCATAAATCCAATCCTGCTCTAGATGGATGAGGTTAAAACTTTATAAAATAGCCAATAAACTCATACCCATGACCACACATTCAGTTTTGTCACTTGGCAACAATAAACAGCCTATAGTTCCAACAATAAACTATATTACTTGGATTTTCTTTGTTTATTTATTTATTTATTTATTTATTTTTATTTTTATTTATTTTCATTCTGGTGCTATACGGAAGTAATATTAGAATCCTATCTGTTTCATAACCATAACAGTATGAACTAGGAAACATAACTTTTTCAAATCTTGGATCAAGAATTACAGCAGCTGATTATTATGAATAATATTCCTACGTTTTAATAATAATAGTGACTAACACCAATTTGCTGTGGCCTTATAAAATAATCTTTTTTTTTTTCTTTTTTTTTTTTACAAAATAAATTGTCATCGTAACAGTGCTAGTTTATAATGCCTTGTTTTGTTTTGTGTCTGAGAGAATTAATTAGAATCCTTCAGGAATGTTCCAAATTATTGTAACACTTAGAATTGGAATTCTATCCACATTTCTTACTGCGTTCCATTTTTAACATAGAAAACCCCATACAGTAGCGATTTCAACCGAGGTTTCGTCGGCTAGGCTACTGTTTAATGTGAGCCTGAGATCCTGTACCTGCACGATATGCCGTGGCTGAACGGACAGTGTAGGGAAGTTTCCTCGGCCGTGGATCGGGACACATTCTCCCAGGATGGAGTCCAGACGCTGCACCTGCTCCCACGACAGAACACAGCAGCGCCGGCTCTGCTCCGACTCATCCCCGGAGGACATGGCGAGCTCAGTCCGGTGAAGACTCGCGTCTGCTCGGTGGATGTCAGCTGGATGCCCCGACTATATGATCTCCGCTTATTTCGGTTTAGGAGTAGAACGTCAAATCGGTTTCAAAGCGTGGGTTTTAAAAAAGATTGTATCAAAGCAAAAGAATCCAGATTATTATCGATGCACAAACGAAATGAAGCGTCTCCTACAGTCGCGGTCTGCTCACTCCAGTCTAGCGTTCATTCGCTGAGTCTGGGATAAGCCTACAAATACATTTAAACCTGACTCATTTACATACGCCTCTCAATTGGTCCGCTTTATGAATAATTAGAACCTCCATAAGAACGGAATTCCATGTGCCCGCCCCCCACACGTATACGTCATATTCCCGGCTGCACTCACTGGCTGTGGGAGGAGCGTACGGTTGTGTGGCAGCATGTGTTCGGTTTGTTGTAAACAAGAACCAGGATTCTCAAAGGCTAGTTAGTTTATTACACAGCTAGTTCAATAGTACATTCAACCCTTAAGCGTTTGACTTACAATAGGTTTTGCCTAAATATATACACTCCCATGAAGAAGGTGAGTTTCAAAAGATGTCACTGGGGTGGAACCTTTTCAAAAAGATTTTTTTTTTTTTTTTTTTTTTTTTTTTTTTACCTTATTTACCCCTAAAGGATGCACATAAGTACCTTAAAGGTACATATTAGCACCCAAAGTGTACATATTAGACCTGAATGGTACATATTTGTACCTGGCTGCTTTTGTACATTTTCCTGAATGTGTAGGTTGTACAGAAATGTATTTCTCTCATTGCTTTATAAGCTGGTTAAATGCCATTTGTCTCTGGTTACTGTGCTATTGTGACACAATATATCAGTTGTTATAATGTTATTACAGCAGCTGTTCTAAAAAGAGTTAAGTAACCTGTTATATATTTTTCATTTGTCCAAAATTTTATACAGTCTAAAGTATTTTGTTTTTCATAGCATGAGAACTCAGCTCAAAAGTAAATGAAACTGAAGAAAAACAATATAATTTATACACATATACTGGAAATCTGATATCTTTTTATGTGACGTTGGAGCAATGCTTTGGGTAGTTTCAAGCAATCCAAACTGAAAATTCTTCATAATAATTTGTATAAACAAAACATTTATTACAAGGGAGTACCATAGAACAACATTCTACAAACATTATGTATGTACAGGAAGGCAGTTTACAGAACAACATATAGACATAAGATGTATAGAGCAATAAAGTGAAGAAAAAAACATGACACCTTGAATGATCTCAGGAGATAATGAGACAGTTTTACTGCTGTGGTGAAAACTATTGTTGATGTACACTGTAAAAGCATTTTGTTAGGTAACCAAAACTGTATTGATTAATATATTATGGCTGAATCAACAGCCAAATGAAACACTGAAAGTCATTTTAAGGGTCGGATCAGGTAGAATGACTGCATTTTTTATAACTACAGTGTATTTCCTTGTTGATTTGGCTCCTGAAAGTCTTAAACTTTGAGTCTGGTATTATATTTGATAAGTCCCAAAGGAAGTTTAGGCCTTTTATAACCTGATCAAACAGTAAGGCCTTACCTCTGCAAACATCCTTTATTTTCCCAGGTTCCTTATAGCAAACAGAGAATGTCCTTAGCTCGAAACGCTGCTTGTATATGACTTTAATCCTGCTTCTATTCCGTCACAGAAATGTGATCTATACCTGCTGGCCATTTAAAAGACGTCATCAAGTCGACCAGCATGTTAAGTGTAAAGTATCATGTGAGGGGGCAGAAACGATACTCTGACAGAGAATACAAAACAGAAACCTTTTAGAATGCTCTCATTGTGATGATCTCTGTGTGCTCATGAGGGACAGGTTAAGAAACTGAATAGATGTGACAAATGCTAGACCATCGGGCTGTCAAAACACATTCAGATATACATGACTGATTGATTCTCTATCATTTGTGGTATTTCCCTGCTGTACTGAATCACACAGTTATACAACCTCGTATTTTCAGCGCTAAAAACTTTGTCTTATAGTTTGTGTTGCTTTAACAGAGCTTTTTAAATGCTCACAAATTTTACTATAAATATGTTGGCTGTTGTAGTAGTGCTACTAGCGCTTCCAGACTAGCTGTTGTATCATTTCCAGCAAAACAAAAAACAAAAAAAGATCAGATTTTTTAAAGGTTTAGAAATAAAACTCTTCTGCTCAGTAAGATTGCATTCATAAAAAAAATTAAAAAATAAATACAAACAAAAGCAGTAAATCTACATTTGAAAGAACTGCTTTCTATCTGAATATATTTTAAAATGTGTTTTCTTTCATGATAAAGCTCTATTACTCCAGCTTTCAGTGTCGCATGGTGCTTCAGAAATCATGCTGATTATTGCTCAAGTAACATTTCTTCTACTTATTATAGCTGGAATACCACGCTGACAAATCAAAGCAAGATTTGAAATTTAATTGACCATAACAAATATGTAAAACACTAAAATAGAAGCTATTTTAAAAATGAGGAGCATATGTTTCCCATCTTTGCAATTCCAGAAAACTTGGGACATTTTTGGATATGCCATAAAATCATGAATATGTCGTTCATTCTCTGTAACCTTTTATAATTGCGTCTGCATCTGTCACTGATTAAAGTCTGGATGATCCCTTTGGTCTTTGGAAATGAGAACTTGACATCCATTTTCCCCAGAAGCAAGTTGAAATGTGGACTCTGAGTCTTTTTGACTGTCTGAGATGAGCTCTGGTCCAGAGAACTCTGCGGCATCACTGCATAAAAAATGTGTTTAGTTTTCTCTTTGTGTTACAGTGATTCAGGTTGCATTTCTTGATACAGCGTAAAATTGTGTCAAGTGACAGTGGTTTTCTGAAGTACTCCTGAGCCAATGTGGCTATATTTATCACACGCAGCATGACAGTTTCTTATGTAATGCCATCTGGGGGCTCAAACTAAGGTCAAGCACATTCACCTGAGCTTTCCTGCCTTGCCCTTCATTGCAGAGTTTCTCTGGATTCTTTGAATCTTTTCTATAGAGCCTTTGCACCACTTTTATTCCAGAACTAAATGTACAGTATACTAAAGTACTGGGATGATTTTGTGTGAACTATTTCCCAGTACCATTTAAAGGGTTGCATTCGCACCGACAATGTATACTAGTGAGTGACGGAAGCTGGTCGACAGCGATCTCATTTGTACGCTACATTCAACAACGTTCACAAAGAACAACGTTAACAACCGGAGGATGGAGGATGCTGTGATCGGAGCTGTGTTTTTGTTGTGTCTCATCAACAGTGTTGGGGAAAGTAACTTTTAAAGAGCCACACAGATGGAAAATCAAAAATTACCTGTATTACAGTGTATGATGTAGCTGTCCATCAGTTTAAACAATGTGCAAAGTACTTAAACCAAAAAGTACACGATTTATAAAGTTATTGGCTTCTAAAGTAAGGAGTCGACTCTGAATCGCTGAAACGAGTCGTTATGGATTTCAAATCTTATGCCCATCTCTATGTACATCACTAGGAACACTTTGCATAATAATCTCCGCCTACCGTCTTGGGAGAAACAAAACTACTCTGACCTGCCCCCCCCCCCACAGAAGCTCTGGTTAGTGTGATAGCATCATGTCGAGGAGACGGTGTGTTTTTAATTGTAAAGGCAAGTTTGTTTTATTTTCACTGCCAAAGAATGAAGATCAGAAGAAACAATGGCTAAAATTCATTTTCACCACAATACCAGAGCAGTACAACAAATCCCTTTTGTTGTGTTCACGACATTTCACTGATGACTGCTTTTCTAATCTCGGTGAGTACAAGGCGGGATTTTCAAAGCGTTTGGCCATAAAAGAGGGTTCATTACCAACTTTATTTAGACCAACAAGCCTCTCCGAATCAAAACGCGAAGTATGATTATGAAGTTATGTGTTTGTTTTCTCCCGAGCGTCTTATCAGTATGTGTGCTGTCTGCAGCCTTTGTCTGTGCTGCTGATCTTCATTTACAAACATTCATTAACAAGTGCTGCTAACAGATATTCTGTGATAAAGTAATCCATATGAAAACAACGCAATGTCGTTTTTCACGTCTCCCTTCGTTATATCTAATGTGACCATGCCCCCGCGCTGAACGCGCTATTCAGATTCAAACTGAAGCGCGCGGCTTGAATACACACACACAGAAGAAAAAGCAGAGAGACTGTTCAAGTTTTTTATTTTACTGTTTGCTTCGCGATGAGAGGAATAAGACATAATTCACCCCAAAAAGATGCTAACGCATTGTTTACCATGAAGTTGTGTGCTGAACAACCAATCAAAACTGACAGTGTCAGTTTCAAAATGTCAGTTGACCAATCAGAACACAGTATGCTACCGAAAGGTGGGGTTTAAGGAAACTGAATCTTTTGAACAGCTTCGCGCGAACCGTTTGGGGATCTCTGAGAATTGAGGTAATTTTAAAATGATATTTTGACAAAATGACAATGTTTTTTAAACTTGGATGGATTTAAACCTATTGTACAGGACTTATAAACAGTGATAGGAAGCTTAGAATTTTCATCTTACTGGCTCTTTAAAAGTAATTACAATATTGCGTTACTCCCTAAACATGTTACTAATTACGTTTGTTATTTCCTTTTCAGTCGGTCACTCTCGACTCCACGTCGGTGACTGACACAAAATGGAATATCACTTTGATAGACCAATCTACTTCGAGTGTTAACTAAATGAGTGTCACGGTTGGTAAACCGTGATCTCGGGTTGTTTACACTTTGTGGTGAATTCTGTGTGTTCCGCGTCTGCACTGATTAGTTGTGGGCGTCTCCGTTAAGTGTATCAGCAACAGCTGCCACTCATTACTGATCCACTATATAATGGCTTGTCTCACGTCCTGTGTTTGTGAGATCGTTGTTCTATGTCGTTGTGTTTACCCCCCGTCTGGCTTCAGTGTTGGTTTGCGTTTGGATGTCTGTGTTTTTCCAGAACCTCATCCACTCTTCGCACGTTCACTAAGCCACGGACACTTACCTTCGGCTCTATTCCCCGCAGTTCCTGTGCCACTCTCTCCTGCTGCCTCACGCCGTCAACATCCGGATTCCTCACCTTCTCTACACCACCGTCTGGACTTCTCACTGCTACACCATCCCTTCGGAGTATCACTGTCTCATCGTCATTGTCTGTTTATGTACCATCACCATATCTTCTCATTAAAACCTTTAACTCGCTATTGTTTCCAGACTGTCCTTTCACCAGCCGTCACAACGAGCCAGGGCCCCGCCCCCCCCCCCCAACCCCCCCCACCCGCTCACAGGGACCTGTGGGAACCTGGGGGTAGGACAGACGAGGCGAGGGAAAAGAGATGGAAGGAGGAGCGAAAGAGGGGAGAGAGGGGAGAAAAAAAAACTGGTTCCCAGACGCACTGCTGCTCGGCCCTCCAACAAAGGCGGACGGCACGACACTCCTCCGGTTTTGGGCAGCCGGCAGGAGTCCCCCGTTCTCTGCTCCTCCCCATTCAGCTCTCTGGTGAACAGCGCCGACTCCTCTGCTCCCTCACGGACGGCAACCGCCCCTCCACTTCGCCATTCTAAAAATAAACACAAAACCCCCTCACGGACGACTGATGCGCACAAATAAAAATCAAAACACAACTAAAAGCCCAGGCCTGGTCCTCTCTCATCCTTCACTATCGTCGCTCCAGTTTTATATCCTTCCATCTCCTACGTGGGACTCGAGACCGGCGGTGGGTCGCAGGTGTCGCTGATTTCCCAATCATTCCGCCGGCCTCACTCCTTGTTCCCACGTCCCTCGGCCCCACCCCACTCGCCACAAGCACGCTCTCAGAAGCTGTGTTTGTTGGCGAGATGACGCTTCAGTGGCTGTCGTTCTTGTGTGGAGTGGATTGCACACTTCAGGCTGCATTACCCCCTGTCGTGTTGCAAGCGGCCATCTCCCCTGTGCGCCTCAGCACTAAAAGAGCATTTCCTAAGAGCAAATTTCCTCTAAAAGAGCTCCACGGGTGTGTCTTTATAAAGACAATGGATCTTCCTTATAAGGATGCCGTTTCACCCGTGCGTTTCTGGATGCTGTCGTTACCTGGCACCGGGTGATGGTCATGATCGCTGCCTCACGTGTCTGGGCGTTAAGCACGCTGAGGTGGCTGTGAACCAGGCTCCGCTACCTTCAGGGGGACAGAGCCCCATTGCTGCTGACTCGTTCTGGCGACAGACAGACAAGAACCACTTCCGGCAGTAGAGTGGCTGGTTTGGCGCCACTACACCCTTCAAAGACCAAGTGGTGAACCTGCAAGCGCTGCCCCTGGAGGAGGCAGACCCAGCCCTGGCTTTGCACTGTCCTGTCCGAGCATTGAGATGTTAAGTAGACAGGACACAAAGCTTCAGGACCTCAGACCAGCTCTTTGTCTGTTACGGAGGCCAGCAGAAGGGGAGTGCCGTCTCTAAGCAGAGGATGGCCCACTGGATTGTGGATGCCGTAGCCCTGGCTTATCAGGCTCAGGATGTGCCCTGCCAGTTCAGGTTGTGAGCTCACTCAACTAGAAGTGTTGAATCCTCCTGGGCGTTGGTTCGTGGCTGACAGATATTTGTAGAGCTGCATTCTGGGCAACCCCTAACATGTTTGCTAGGTTCTATAGCCTTAGTGTAGAGCCTGTATCCTCCTGTGTTCTCACCTCAAATGGGTAGTGGCACTGTGAGGCCCTGGTTAGTGTCGGCTTGCTTAAACTACTCCAGAGTGTCCGTACTGTAGACCCTGTTGAGATCCTCCATCGGTATAGCCTTAGAGCCCGTGTTTCCCTGGCAGACTTCTGCCTTCCCAAGAGGATTTTTAATATACTCCTAAATGGATGCTATATGTGTATTTGTTCCCGAGACCTCCTTCGGGAAGGATGGGGCTTCCGCAGCATCCCTGCTCCAAGCAGGCTGTCGTTCTTGTGTGGAGTGGATTGCACACTTCAGGCTGCATTACCCCCTGTCGTGTTGCAAGCGGCCATCTCCCCTGTGCGCCTCAGCACTAAAAGAGCATTTCCTAAGAGCAAATTTCCTCTAAAAGAGCTCCACGGGTGTGTCTTTATAAAGACAATGGATCTTCCTTATAAGGATGCCGTTTCACCCGTGCGTTTCTGGATGCTGTCGTTACCTGGCACCGGGTGATGGTCATGATCGCTGCCTCACGTGTCTGGGCGTTAAGCACGCTGAGGTGGCTGTGAACCAGGCTCCGCTACCTTCAGGGGGACAGAGCCCCATTGCTGCTGACTCGTTCTGGCGACAGACAGACGAGAACCACTTCCGGCAGTAGAGTGGCTGGTTTGGCGCCACTACACCCTTCAAAGACCAAGTGGTGAACCTGCAAGCACTGCCCCTGGAGGAGGCAGACCCAGCCCTGGCTTTGCACTGTCCTGTCCGAGCATTGAGATGTTACGTAGACAGGACACAAAGCTTCAGGACCTCAGACCAGCTCTTTGTCTGTTACGGAGGCCAGCAGAAGGGGAGTGCCGTCTCTAAGCAGAGGATGGCCCACTGGATTGTGGATGCCGTAGCCCTGGCTTATCAGGCTCAGGATGTGCCCTGCCAGTTCAGGTTGTGAGCTCACTCAACTAGAAGTGTTGAATCCTCCTGGGCGTTGGTTCGTGGCTGACAGATATTTGTAGAGCTGCATTCTGGGCAACCCCTAACATGTTTGCTAGGTTCTATAGCCTTAGTGTAGAGCCTGTATCCTCCTGTGTTCTCACCTCAAATGGGTAGTGGCACTGTGAGGCCCTGGTTAGTGTCGGCTTGCTTAAACTACTCCAGAGTGTCCGTACTGTAGACCCTGTTGAGATCCTCCATTGGTATAGCCTTAGAGCCTGTGTTTCCCTGGCAGACTTCTGCCTTCCCAAGAGGATTTTTAATATACTCCTAAATGGATGCTATATGTGTATTTGCTCCCGAGACCTCCTTCGGGAAGGATGGGGCTTCCGCAGCATCCCTGCTCCAAGCAGAACAGGTATGTTTTCCCAGTGCTACTTGGGAAGGGGCAGCACCCATGGCGCTCTGGTAGATCGCATTTTGCGCCGGTCACTGACGTGGCGCCGAAAGTGACCGACTGAAAGGGAATGTCTCGGTTACGTATGGTAACCCTCGTTCCCTGAAGGAGGGAATGGAGACATCATGTCCCATCGCCATGGTTGCTGTACCACCACTAAGCTGTCAGGTCTCCGGCTCGGCTCCTCAGCAAAAACCTGGTATGCATTGCACCTGCTGCTTTTTTATACTCATGCAGTGAGCAGTGGCAGCTAGATGCAATAATTGCATGCCAATGTGCATTGGCTCATTTAGTTTACACTCGAAGTAGATTGGTTTATCGAAGCGATATCCCATTTTGCATCGGTCACCAACATGGCATCTCCATTCCCTGCTTCAGGGAACAAGGGTTACCATATAAAGTAAAGTGAAAAAAAAAAGTAAAGTGACGTGACATTCAGCCAAGTATGGTGACCCATACTCAGAATTTGTGCTCTGCATTTAACCCATCCGAAGTGCACAAACACAGAGCAGTGAACACACACACACACACTGTGAACACACACCTGGAGCATTGGGCAGCCATTTACGCTGCGGCGCCCGGGGAGCAGTTGGGGGTTCAATGCCTTGCTCAAGGGCACCTAAGTCGTGGTATTGAAGGTGGATATGTAACTGAGACGTTACTTTTTATGGAAAGTAATGTGTTAAGTTACTTTTGCATTACTTTTTCAATCTTGGCAGGGCTTGCTTGTTTGTTTTTAATATAAAAAAGTTATATTCTTTGGTAAATGTAGAAGCACTTTCACAACAAAAGCTAAATGAATAAGTCTCCGGCTGAACAGAAAATACATTCTTGTCTGTACAATAGAACACAAAAAAAGAAAGTTCAACACTTCAGCAATAAAAAAACAAGCACAAATGTTTATCTAGAGTAGTTTATGCTTATAAGAATGGTTGAATTGGATCATTGAAGGTCAGAAGCAAAGACATTGGTTAATAAAATGGGATTAAATACATAAATGATATTTGTGTAATTTTACATTTAATTATTGCAGGTTTGTATCATGTGTATCAAGTCTCTTCTGCTCACCAAGCCTGCATTTATTTGATCCAAAATACAGCAAAAGCAGTAATATTGTGCAATATTTTTACGATTTAAAATGACTGCTTTCTATTTGAATATATTTTAAAATGTAATTTATTCCTGTCATCAAAGCTGAATTTTCTCCAGTCATCAGTATCACATGATCTTCAGAAATCATTCTAATATGATGATTTGCTGCTCAAGAAACATTTATTATTATTATTATTATTATTATTATTATTATCATCATCATCATCATCAATATTTAAAACAGTTGAGTACTTTTTCCCCCCAGGATTATTTGATGAATATAAAGATCCAGAGATCAGAATTTATCTGAAATAAAAAGCTTTTGTAACATTATACGCAATACCATTCAAAAGCCAATACCATTTTTTATTTTTATTTTTTATTGGGGTGGGAGGGGGTTATTGTAGAAATTAATACTTCTGTTTAGCAAGGATGCTTTAAACTGACAAAGATATTTATAATGTTACAAAAGATTTCTATTTCAGATAAATGCTGATCTTCTGAACTTTCTGTTCATCAAAGAAACCTGAAAAAATTATATTCAGCTGTTTTCAACATAATAATAATAATAATAATAATACATGTTTTTTATAGCAGCAAATCAGTATATTAGAATGGTTTTTTGAAGGATCATGTGACTGGAGTAATGATGCAAAAAATTCAGCCTTGAAATCAAAGGAATAAATTACATTTAAAAATAAAATTATATATATATATATATATATATATATATATATATATATATATATATATATATATATATATATATATATATATATATATATGAACAGTTATTTTAAATAGTAAAAAAATCTTTCAAAATTGTACTGTTTTTGCTTACTTTGGATCAAATACATGCAGGATTGATGAGCAGAAGATACTTCTTTAAAAACAATGTTACTGTTCAAAAATGTTTGACTGGTAGTATATATTGTGAATAAAATTGTATATCCAAAAATAAAACATCTAATCACTTACCTTTATTTTGTTTCTTATCCATATTATACACTTACGAAAGGTGATGTTAGGCAGAATGATGTCATTCAGTTAATTTTTATATAGTAATTAAATGGTAAATAAGACAGTTTCTCTGTCATCTCATTCTATGTGTCAAATATATTTATTTGTATAAATTAATTTTATAATAATTGTAATTACATAATATTATTTCTCAAAGCTGAAGTGATTAGACAATCTTTTATTTATTATTTTATTTCGTATTTTAACTAATTGCAAGAATAATCAATCAAATTGTATTGATTAATCAGTGAAATAATCAACGATTAGTCGATTAATTGTTCTAATAATCGTTAGATTAATCGACTACCAAAATAATCGTTTGTTGCAGCCGAAGTTTTCTCGGTTCTGGTTTACCTAATTAATGCAGGCTAACAATCGTTTTATTGATTTGAATTACAGAAATGTTTTAGTGTATTATGTGTAGACTAAGTTAAAGAGATGGGTCATTAATCTAGATTTAAACTGCAAGAGTGTGTCTGCCTCTCGAACAATGTTATTCCAGAGTTTAGGCGCTAAATAGGAAAAGGATCTGCCGACCACAGTTGATTTTAATATTCTAGGTATCATCAAATGGCCAGAATTTTGACATTGTAGCAGATATGAAGGACTATAATGCAAAAAGAGTTATCTCAAATACTGAGGTGCTAAACCAGTAGGGCTTTATAGGTAATTAGCAAGATTTTTTAATAATTAAATAGTTTAATAGGGAGCCAGTACAGTGTTGACACAACCAGGCTAATATGGTCATACTTCTTGGTTCTAGCTAATGCATATTGAACCAGCTGGAGTATAAAGTTGTGTATTAAGCGTCCAGAAACACCATCCAATAAAGCATTACAATAATCTAACCTTGAGGTAATGAACACATGAATAAATGTTTCGTCATTTGCCAATGAGAACCTAGGTCATAATTTAGATATACTTTTGAGATGGAAAAATGTGGTTTTACAAATGCTAGAAATGTGTTTTTTTAAGGAACGGTTGCTATCAAATAGCACACCTAGGATAACTGATGATGAAGAATTGACAGAGCAGCCATCAAGTCTTAGACACTGAGATTTTTGGTCCCATAATTAACACCTCTGTTTCTTTTCTTTATTTCTTTCTTTCTTTCTTTCTTTCTTTTTTAAGAAGTTAACAGTATGAAAATTACTACTTTCGCTGGGCCGTGAAGAAATATAGAGCTGAGTATCATCAGTATAACAGTGAAAGCTAAGACTAAGAAATTTACTAATAAAATCGTACAAGGGTGCAACTTGTAAAGAATGAAAAGTAACGGCCCTAGTACTGAGCCTTGATGTACTCTATACTGCACTTGTAAGTGGTATGATACCTCTTCATTCACTGCCACGAATTGATTGTGGAAAGATAAGTATGATTTGAACCATACCAGTGCACTTCCTCTAATGACAACATAATTTTCTAGTCTACTCTAAAGAATGTAATCAACTTTAATATTCAGTGAAGACAATTAAACTACTTTTTATTTTATGGGGCGGTGATGGACCTGGATGATGTGTAGGCTGGGCTGGCACAAAAAAAACTTTAAAGCTTTAAAATGTTAATAAAGCAATGTCCATAAAGCAAGGATAAATGTAATCCATATGAATCAAGAAGTTTAAAAATATACAAAAAACTTCAGATCTGCAAAATGACTAAAAACACTGAATTATTAATTCAGAGTCACTTTGTAAAGGAGCAGTACGCATTTGTGCATATACTTATAGACTATACATGTATTATGTATGCGCATGATGTCACCATTTTCATAAATTACCATTTTTGTAGTTTACACGTTGCGTAAATGAATAGCCAAAACGCATAAAACATTTTCCATTTTTAGTTGATGAGTTTGGTAAATGCCTCAAGTTTTCTGAAAAGGCATGTTTGCTTGATATGGTCAACAGACTTAATTTAGGCCTTTTGTGTATGTACATACTGTATAAACATTGATCAATGCACATAGAGCACATCGAATATAGTAAACGAATGCTCAAACATGCTTGCTTGATGCACAGACCCCAATGACATTTGTTCTCTCATGTCATGCAAACCATGGCTGACCAAACTGTATTTGATCATATAAAGTAATCATTTATCCTCAATTAAACCATCAGATTCATATGGATTATGTCTGCCATGTCTTTATGAAATTTTGGAGACAAAACCACACATTGTTATTTTAAATTCCACAGTATGTCAGCTATTTAAGACAGAAACTGATGGCAGAGCCTATTTAAAAAATGCAATATATATACAAAATGTCATACAGCAGAAAAATTACAAGGTACTTTTTGACAGTTTTCTTGAAAGCACTGATCATTTCCTCCTCTTCACTTCCTTGTAGTGCTCACATTGTGTAAGTGTCACTCTAGTGCATGTGTGCACACATTCAACAAGTTCACAGTGACAGGCAGTGATGAGACATCAAACAGATGTGTTCACTAAACAAAAAACCTGTATGACCCAGAGAGGTTTTTGAAGTGGCTGTCAAATTTTTAGATAACAATCTTGTTATAGACATTGGGTGTCCAATACTGCTTCTGAGGGGCCAGTGTCCTGCTGAATTTAGCTCCAACCCCAGTTAAACACACCTGAACAAGTTAATCAAGGTCTCACCAGGCAAACTAATAACTTCTACAGAAAAAAAGAAAATAAAAAAAAAAAACAGAGAAAAAAAACTAAAGTTTTAAGACATAAAAATGGGGGGAAAGCTGCACACTTGTTTTTCTGACGCATAAGGTCTATAAAAGTGAGAAACACAAAATTGTCTTTTTGACAATCATCCTCTCAACATCTCCCAAGTTTTTCTGTGCCACATTCACATTTCCTTTTGGAAAGAACCCACATAAAATCCCATTCATTTCAGTTGTTCCTCTCAGACATCTATGAAATCAAATGTAGTTCCAGATTAGCCAAACATCAAGAGATCTCAGAATAAATATTTCTCATCAACTGCTCTGAACATTCATATAGCTCGTCAACAATTGTCTTTTGTGTGATTTCATTTAAAAAGGGACTTTAAGAGATGCATAGCCCAACAGGGAACCTTTTCAGAACTTTGGCTAATATTCTGGCAAGGTTCACTTAAATTAACTGAGTGAACTTTCTTTTAACTCTTTCCCAGCCAGCTCTATTTTATTTTTTATGAGTTTGTACAATCTCATTCATAACTTTTCATATGATTTTAAAGAACCAATCTTGCATAGAAAATATAGTTTACAGTAACAGGCCTCCGTCAGTGGGCTCTCTTACCAGCACCGACCAGACTTTGTTAAATCGTTCAGATCGGACTCAGGAGAGTTTCTATACCGTTGTTCCTGGAATGAGCTGCTTTCCAGCCCTCAGATCTGCTATTTACATTCACTACAACTCTTACACAAGACCATACACACCTACTCACGTCAACATGACAAATGAACATGCCAGCGAGCCTGTGTGTGTGTGTATGGGACGGAAAAATGTGGTTGTTTATGTCATTACTGTCAAAATGTGGACTGGGATATCAGTAGCGTTGGAAAATTATCCAGAGGTTTGGGATTCAGTCTGACCAACCGGGAATTGAAATGTGGCTCCACAGGTGAAAACAACTCTCTTAAATGTGTGGAAAGAAAGCCAGGAGTGAATTGGAGAAGATAAAGAGGAGAAGCAGAGACACGTGTGACACGTGTGTTTGGGGTTTTGCACATCACACGTCTTGGAAACAACCCAATCAAACCTAAAATAGTACATTCCTTATGTCTTTACTCTATGGCACTGGATCAAGTTTGAACCTTTAGGTGTTTAAAGTGTATCTTTGTAAATGTGAACACAAATTCAAAAATATATTGTGTGTGTGTGTGTGTGTGTGTGTGTGTGTGTGTGTGTGTGTGTGTGTGTGTGTGTGTGTGTGTGTGTGTGTGTGTGTGTGTGTGTGTGTGTGTGTGTGTGTGTGTGCGTGAGTGTGTGTGTGTGTGTGTGTGTATGTGAATATATATATATATATATATATATATATATATATATATATATATATATATATATATATATATATAAAATTTTTTTTTGGTACAATGTGATTACTGTACCTATGGACTCGGCTGATAATATATTATATATATATATATATATATATATATATATATATATATATATATATATATATATATATATATATTAATATATTCCATACATTTATGGTAAAAATTTTAATTAAAAAGTCATTTGAAATTAACGGTAAAAAGACAATGAGTTATTTAAAATTCACGGTAAAAAGACAATGACAATGTTTCAGATATTACAGGATTGCCCATTAGTTCCTGTATGTTATACAACTTATATCTGTAAATCTGCTTTGTTTTCTGAAATAAAACACACATAAATCACATGAAATAAATAAAAATACACATTATGCCACATTATGAATAAGAGTTTATTAAAAGTCGTTATAAACCAATAACAGATGGTGCACATGGTCATAGACAAAAGACAAAACACCATTAGGGTAAAACATGAATAAAGTATAGCAATAAACATTAACTAAATAACAGAAAATTCAACACTTACCCCCTAATGATTAACAGAAATGAGTAGTTTCTGAAAGTTTTTACTTTTTAAGCACTATACATTTGACAGATAATTTACATAATTTACATAATATTAAACCATTTATAGTTTTCCTCTTGTGTAAGTTAATGTACCTTACAGGAAACCAATTAACAGGTTTTACCGTAACATTTTTAGTCTTATTTTTTTTTTCTGAGAAAATGACAAACATTTTACTGCCAATGTATCTGTATTCACTACACAGCACACCTTTTTTCTTGATATTGCTATTCACTCTTAGTTATATTATTTATATTATATTATGCTCACTTGTGGCATAGTGCAAGCTACGTTTCACACATTTTACTCCAGTATGTGGTCAGGTTAAGTTTAGAAGTCAATTTCTGTTTCCATTTAATTTTGCAATGTGGAAGTAAGCATAAGTATTCACATAAGTACATTTGGTAACACTTTAAAATAGGTAACACTTTTTGTGTTTTGGAGGGGGAAACAATAGTCAATGGTCAACGGTGACATAATCATGTGCATTCAGATCTCTCATTGTGATCTGACCACACTTCCAAAGGAGTGCTCTGCTTTTCATAAATGTTCACTGAAAGCAAAAAAAAAAAAGCCACCTGTGTAAATGTTTCAAATACTGAAGATTGTGTGGGAGGACGTGTCGAAATGACTTGGAACTGGACTCCTGTCATGCAACTTTGAAGTCAACCTGTTCTCATTTACATGTAGGAGAATAGAATGCCTTCTTTCATAGTTTTTGTGATTTCCCTAAACTTTTTTTTGCAATTCTCCAGAAAAATTGTACAACAGCATGAATAAATGGCAAAATGGACAAACCTTGGTAAGACTTCTTTCTAGCTATACTGTTTTTAAAGACTACAAGACTACCAGTTTAAGAAAGTATTTCTTTACTTTAAAATGTTTGCATTTCATTGCATTATATAATAAAATATCAAAAGAATATGTGCTCTTATGCTGCGAAAGATTTTTCCAGAACACCCCCACCACCCTTCACAAAAAAAACACACTGAATATAATCATTGTCATGTTGCTTAAGTGTCAGGGTTACAGTATATTGCATAACTGCTTTTAAAGCTCTCTCTCACACACACGCACATAGCCATTTCTACAGGTTTAATATAGTTCTTGAGTTGATAAAGAGGTGTTGGTTCATTTTCACTTGCATAATCTTGGGCTTTCTTTTTCCATCGTTGTGCATTGTGATAAAATTGTTTGCACTTAACGGTGTGTCAGTTCAGCTCATTTTTATTCTTCGATCATTTAGCTGTGTAATCTGTACCTTAACAACATCCATATTCAAACACAATGAATATAAAGAGAGTATAATCAGACTATACAAGTTGTGCAAGTAAACTAAACATAAATCATTTGATCTTCCTTGTTTTGGCTTTAAGGGCACAGTGAATTGTGAGTGAGTGAATGAATGAAAGTGTCTGATCAGAAGACATGAGTGTGTAATGAGTGTAAAGGTACACACGGTGCTAAAGCTCAAACAAGAAAATGGTACAAAATCATTGAATTTTAGTAAGATTGGATGTGAAAATATATGCTCAAAATGGTGAGTCAACAAAAGCAGCAAATCTAAATGAGTGAAATTTCAGAGAAAGCATCAGAGGTCCACCGGCCGAGCATTTCGGGTGACAAGGGGACACAGGTCAGGACTCATTTGACATATGAAAAATTATTCAGGATTTAGCCTTTGTTGCGAAATAGCAGTGACCTGCCATGATGCAACCTGTGCTTCAGGTCATCTGACAAGGAAACAAAAAATGCATAACAAAACAGTGTCATTAATATTCACGTCACATGTAAGACAAGTCCAAAGACAGCAGAACTGATGAGGAGAAAAACAGCTCGGCCAACACATCAGCACCTTTGGAGAAAACTCAAGAAGGTACATCAAGATTCATTCTGTAAATAAACAAACAAACCATACATTTTCTGCAGATTTCTGTTTCTCAATTCTGAAAACTGTTCCGATTTGGATAAATAAAAACCTTCGTTGTTACAGTGTTATTTCCATTTTAGATGCTACCTTACACAAATAGGTGAGGTTCGCTTTGGAATGGAAAAGAGCTTGCCAAAGATTCACAGGTTTATGTGAACACCTGGATCCTGGCTTCTTCTTGTTTCCTCTGCTTAGGGTACATCTGCTCCTAAAAGTTACAAGTTGACTCAAAGAGAGTTTGTTTGGCAGACTGTATCCAGTGCTACCGAAGCCAAAGCTTACACCTGGGTTTAAAATGATCAGACGATCACAAAATCAATACCCATATGACTCCAGATGATATATTGAGGTCTTATAAATCAAAATGATCGCTCAGTGCGAGAAACTGAACAGTATTTACAACTGTATTCCAGGAAGATCAACACACTGATTATTTTGGACAGATTGTTTCAATGAACTGGTTCTGTTCACTTGTTTCACATAATCGCGCAGTGACATCACATATGCCCAATCATATTATTAAAGCACCCAATAAGGATGTGAAAAATGGATGTTTTACATGTCTAAAGCATATAGAGTAAATAAACTAGCCTTGGTTCAAGGGTTCGGCCCGTGCATGCGCATATCATAACATGTGCAATTTGTCTCCTCAGTTCAGTGATTGTTGGAGGACCTGGAGCACTGAATCCATTCATTCATCATAGGATCACATATGCCGGTATTTTGGCTCGCTGCAAGTCAGAGTGACTGTCAGACATCTGAAAGTGAGTTTTATTCAATAACATGTAAATCTGTGCTGCTCTAGCTGCGAACAGATGCAGACGTTTCAGTCAGATTTAGTGAACTGGTTCAAATAGATCATTAAAAAGAAGAAGAAGAAAGTCACCTACTTCTTAAGCAGCCTGAGAGTGAGTAACTTTATAGCTTTTTTTTATTTTCTTTGGGGTGAACTGTCCCTTTAAGAACTAGACTGGCCAACTAGCAGTGATGCTTGCCTGTGCAAACACACAACTGCATGCTGCCTACAGCACAATTACCAAGATGTTATGATGCTGATTTATGGTGTGTCTTTAAGATGTTACAAATACTGAATATAAAAACTATACAGTGTTTTTATACTAGGGATAGAAAATCCTCGATTTGCGTCCAAAACAGAAGCAGATCCTGCTAAACTGTATTGAGAGTTTAAAGGAGAAGTTGCTTTGGTTTACACCTCCAGATCAGGCCTCTTTTCCTCTGCTGGACCGCAGCACGGACCCCCGCCTGACACCCCTCGGGAGAACAAAGGCCTGCTGCACACTTATATACGCCATGCTAGAAATTAAGCACAGATGTCAAACAGTTTGAGAGAAGCCCAAAATCCTTTTTTATGGCCACATAAATTTATCACGACCCATGTGTTTGAAGTAGTGTTGAGAAGTATGTGCGTTTTATTGCCGACATACAGTCCGCCTGCACTTTGAAGTTGATCTGGGATGATTCTGATATCTTTTAAAGCTTATCTGATGACACCAGTGACTTGATTGATGCACAGAGTGAAGGCACTGCTCCGAACTGCTGTGAGATAAGACACTGGCTTTCAGTGAGGGAATTAGGGTCAAAGATTTCAACAAACCCCTAATCCTGAATATAAATTATGAGAGTAAGCAACAACTTATAAACCAACAACTTAAAAATATAATAATAAAATAAAAAAGTGCACTTTATTGTAGTTGAAGTGTACTTACAGTGTACTTCTAACCTTAAAAATAAACTGTACTTCCAGATAATGTTATTATAATAAATGTACACCTAAGTGTGCATAAAATCCACTTTCATGATTCTTTCTAAACACACTTCTATTGTTTTTGTTTCTAAATGGTTTATGTATTATGTTTTTAATTCTCATTTGTTATGCTTTAAAGAGGTGCACAAATTTTAATGTGTTGACTAACATATTAAATATCACAAGCAAAGTACTTGATTATAATTTTAACTGTAGTGTGATGTTCAATATTACATTTGAAGTTAATATATTTTAAATGTACTGAACTGCAACTTCATCCAAATGTAGAATTACAGACATATTTTTTAAAGTTCATAACACACAAATGCCAATAAAAATGGCATGCTTTTAAATAAAGAGTTTAAGTTTCAAAGACAATAGAAGTAATTATGAAATTTCATATTTCATAGTCCTACTTAAGTGCATCAAAACTCGCACTAAGGTTCATTTAACTGTATTTAATATAAATGAATCTACAATACATTTTCATTTAATTGTAATTAATTTAGTTTTTTAATAGTATATTATTTCTGTAATAATAAGTACTTTTTTTGTGATTTTTGTTTGTTTGTTTGTTTCACAAAGGCTTAGCAACAGCCCAGAAAAAAATGGCATAGAAATATTCCAGTATATTTTTAAAAGGATACAGAATATTTCTACATTTATTTATTTTATATTTTTTTATCCCCCTCAGTGACAATGACGAGCCTATAACTTATAAGAACATAATAACAAATAACAACATAAAATACAGGTAGAAATCTTAGGTTAGACAGTGTAATGCCTCTTGGCAGTGAGTTTTGTAATTACAGTATAAGCTTGGGCATAAATCTCATTAATGTGCTGAAATTTAAATGGAGACTGTGGTTTGTCAAGGGTGGTCTCGCCCCTGCGGGGGGACACTTTCACATTAAACGGCCTGTAATCTCTGCTACACAGCTTTGGGTTCCTCATTCATCATCTCTACCTGCCAACACACATCAAAACAGCAAGAGGATGGCAACAACATTCATTTATTCCTAAATCATAGCATCATAGCAAGGCTTTGGAGGTTATTACTTTCATCTGTCAGTGCAATGCCACAAAGACTTGCTTAATGTTGCATGCCGGACTTGTGCTGGACTGTGTGATAAATTGAACAATCCAGAATGCTCATATTATATACTGTGACATTTGTTCCTTTAAATTAATATATAAGAAGTGGACTCCCTCTACAGTTATATACCCTCAGTACATAAAGCTTTATACTGAGTCTTTTCATTAATAACAGAATATTACTTGAAAAGAACGTGTCAAATAACAATTTGAATAATGCTTTTATGGTGCATTGTCTTCTTTTCTGGGAGCTTAATTACCATATACTGCACATTTAATTAATCTATGGTAGCCATTTCCAGAGCAAAGTTATTGAAGACAGATGAAAGTAGTGATGGTATGTTGCCATGAACAGCAGTGAAATATGGGTCATTATACTAGCTAACTAACTAAATAAATACAAATGTAATTAAATAAATGCATAGTGGTTCAATTGACTAATCATAATCATGTATTCCAGAAATCCACGGATTTGCAGATCAAGATCCACTATTAACCCTCATACTGTGTTCTTGTCATTATGACTGGGAGAGGATTTTGTTTTTTGTATTTTTCCCCAAAGTGCTATTGTATTTTATTGCATTGCATTGGACTAAAATGTACTGACTTTGCTCACACAGAGTAGAACCACTTTTTTTGTACTTTTCTGGGATTTTATACCCTTTTTTTTTTTAACGGCTTATACATTTCTTGTTGTTACATTATTACCAAATATTGAATTTAACCTTTTTTTTAACCACCTGATTGTATACCTCGTTGAGTGAACATAAGGCCTATGATCAATCAGCTCCAAAAAGAAACACAAAATCTGTCTTATTTGAGTGAAAACACATTCATAAACCAAGATAAACCATCCTTTTTTGACACCAAATTAGCTAAAGGATTTTCAGCAAAGCACAAGAGATAAAAATTACTCAAGAAAATGGAACCGTAATGCAGAGACTATCAGCTTGCATTATTCACACAACTAATATAACTGATTATTTTACTAAATGGCAATCTATGAATATGACGTGTTTTGTAATATGCAGACAGACCTGAAAATTAAAACAGAAAGTGCGAACAGTATTAATGACTTGATAAATGTTTACACAACCATATACGATGAAGCTCAGCCATGCAATCTTTAATTCAAAAACTCAAACACTGTGTTATTGGAAAAAAAAAAAAAAAAAGACACCAAGGCTTTGGTTTCAGCTTAAGGAACTGTATTGAGCAACAAATAAAAACATATTTAGCCAGAAATGATTATCTAAAACATAACACATTGTCACATTTCTGCCAAATAAATGTATTTTTTTTTATTTTTATATGCTGCTGCGTGATCAGACTCTGGAAACAATTACTAACAGTTCCCTGACGGATGAAAAGTGATGTTTAGAACAGCGGTAAACCACATTCTTACCGCCACCATAACTTGCCACAGATATAATGACCTTGCTCGCAAAGTTGATTCAGAGGTTTTCCATGCAGATTTGCTGGAGACCCCCTCTCTCAGGGCTTCCCTCGGGGCATGTGTCCCTCTCTGGAGCTTGTGGGAGAGAAGGAGCTTTATGTGTCTCATGGTGATTCATTTGAGTGTAAAACCTTCCACTGCTGGAGACCACAGTCTGCTGACAGCTCACTTTTCAGTCTGTAATGAACCCA
Source organism: Carassius auratus (assembly GCF_003368295.1). Taxonomy (NCBI): domain Eukaryota; kingdom Metazoa; phylum Chordata; class Actinopteri; order Cypriniformes; family Cyprinidae; genus Carassius; species Carassius auratus. The sequence continues at coordinate 3,637,002 of NC_039261.1, forward strand.
CATTCTCCACACATTTAGAACAATTTTGACCATAAGCTAAAAGGAAAAGTTCACCCAAAAAATGAAGATTGTCACTCAATCTCATGTTATTCCAAACCTGTTACTATTTTCTGTCTGAAAGTAATACCGAAATGTTTTGAAGAGTCTTTACTTCTCCTTCCCAGACAGTGAAAACAGAACCTTCAAAAAGGTGCTATAAAAATATCATACAAAAATATTTGTGCTTATTAATCTTTCCAGAATTCTTTAATAGTTATGTTAATTTGTGAATTTAACCCTACTATTGTTTTAAAAATGGGTACAACTTTTGTGTTGTGGGGATTACAAGTAACCCTAGAGACATAATCAGATTACTTTTTCCAAGTTACTAATAATGTAACACATTACTTACATTACTTGACATAAATAATGCAAGTTACTTTGTTTACCCATTTATACACCGACACATTTCCTGTCCACATGTTGAGTGAGTGCAGAATCACTTCCTTCAATCTGCTTATTAATTAATTCATATACACTCAGTAGCCACTTTATTAAGTACACCTGTCCAATTGCTTGGTAACACAAATTGGTAATTAGCCAATCACATGGCAGCATTTCAATGCATTTAGGCATCTAGATGTGGTGAAGACGACTCGCTGAAGTTCAATCCGAGCATCAGAATGGAGAAGAAAGGGGATTTAAGTGACTTTGAATGTGGAATGGTTGTTGGTGCCAGACAAACTGGTCTGAGTATTTCAAAGACTGCTGGTCTGCTGGGATTTTCATGCACCAACCATCTCTAGGGTTTTTCAGACAATGGTCCGAAAAAGATAAAATACGCCAATTGTGTGGACGAAAATGCCTTGTTGATGTCAGAGGTCAGAGGAGAATGGGCAGACTGGTTAGAGATAATAGAAAGGCAACAATAACTCAAATAACCACTCATTACAACCAAGGTACGCAGAATACCATCTCTGAACGCACAACATGTCGAATCCTGAAGCAGATGGACTACAGCAGCAGAAGACCACACCGGGTGTCATGATCCGTTCACTGAACTTCCATTAATTCACCATGATAGGTCATCATCCACAACACAGACTCTCACACTACAAAGTACACCCTGGACTACATTTCCCATGCTCCATTGAACCAATCACATTCACCTGATAAGTCACACCATGCACATTTATATATTCAGACTTAAAAGCATATATTCGGATTTGCATGTACAGGTGCATCTCAATAAATTAAAATGTATTGGAAAAGTTCATTTATTTCAGTAATTCAACTCAAATTGTGAAGCTCATGTATTAAATAAATTCAATGCACACAGACTGAAGTAGTTTATGTCTCATTTTTTGGTCTCTTGTTTCTCATTTTCCTCTCGACAAGATTCTATTGGGTTCAGGTCTGGTGAGTTTGCTGGCCAGTCAAGCACACCAACAACATGGTCATTTAACCAACTTTTGGTGCTTTTGGCAGTGTGGGCAGGTGCCAGATCCTTCTGGGAAATAAAATCAGCATCTTCAAATACCTGGACAGCAGAAGGAAGCATGGTGTGCTGCAAGATTTCTTGGTAAACGGGTTCTGTGATTTTTGGTTTAAAAAAAAACAAACAAAAAAAAAAAACACAATGGACCAACACCAGCAGATGACATTGCACCCCAAATCACAGACTGTGGAAACTTAACACTGGACTTCAAGCAACTTGGGCTATGAGCTTCTCCACCCTTCCTCTAGACTCTAGGACCTTGGTTTCCAAATGAAATACAAAACTTGCTCTCATCTGAAAAGAGGACTTTGGACCACCGAGCAGGAGAGTAGAAGATGTCCAGAGCCACCGCAATACGTGCAGAGTCCTCGGGACCTCCACCTCTCTCTCCTCCCGGGTCAGTCAAGCTCTACCCACCTGCATGGGTTCGTGATCGACGATGTAAATTCAATGCGTTCGACTGGGGGTGCACGCCTGTCCCACACGTCTCCCCGGCACCTCTGGGAGTGGCAACTCGAGCAGCGAGAACACGGCCGGTCCCGTGTTCTTGCGGCTCGAGTTGCCACTCCCAGAGGTGCCGGGGAGACGTGTGGGACAGGCGTGCACCCCCAGTCGAACGCATTGAATTTACATCGATTACAAACGATGAACGGGTGGTGCAGCGGGAGTGGTCAGCTGTTGGATCTGCTGGGTGAGCTCAGACACCTGTGTCACCAGCGCTTGGACAGCGAGTCCGGTGTTGACGATGCTCTCCTGCTGCTTATCCAGGCGGATGACGCTGTTGTGGACTAAATTCGGAGAGTGATGTGGAACTTGATGCTTCCATGACTGGTCAGAGCGTTCTGTAATGACAAATTAAGGTGAGGATGCAAGTAAAAGGGGTTTTAATGAACAGTCAAATACACAAGTAAGACAAAACAGAATAACAGGCGAGTGAGGCGAAGTCTGATGGCGATCCGGTAAGTAGCAATGTCCGATGGTGATCCAGGAAGTGTCAGTGAGGAGATGCAGCAGGAGAGCATGACACAGGAACTGAGATGAGTATGCTGAGGGGTGAGAGTTATAATCTGAGGGGGTGAAGAGTGGATGGGATTCCAGAGACACAGATGATCCAACGAAGAGAAGAACACAGAGAACAGGAAAGAGAGACCAGGCATAACACGGGAGACTGCAAACAATGCTCTGACAAACACAAGACGAAAGACAGGGCAATAAGTAGGGATCAGGTAATGAGTAGCAGCTGGTGTAGATGAACAATTAACGGAGACGCCCACATGAAACAATCAGTGCTGATGCGAGACACACACAAACTCCACCCACATAGTGCAAGTCTTTCCATCTGATTAAGCATCAATACACTTCACTAAAATAATTGTTTAGGTGAATGTAAACACAGCTACTCTCCTCTTTTCACATGTGTCCCTAACTTCTTCTCAGGCTAACACATGGTTAAAGCCCTCGCTCTTCCTCATCTTAATATTTTCAGTGTGAACTCCCACAAAACGTAACAAAAAAAAAAAAAAAAACACTGAACAAAACCAAGCGATATAAGATGCCACCTTTAGAGTGACTGAAACTTTAGTTCCCACTCGGCAGTGCAACACAACAAAGGAGACCGGTTTGGATCACTTCAATGGATATTATTGAGTAAGACTGTAGACAAAGGATCAAATTAAACCTCGGTCAGAAAGCAGTGACCCCAGCAAACCTGTGGAGCCTGAAGAGCAGGCAGGTGGGGTTCCCTAGAGAGCATCAGCCTCAGGCGCTCGGTGACATCCTTCATATACATACTGACACTAATCAACAGGCTATAAAATAGGTCTGTGGACTACATTACAGTGACATTTCACTCCACCAAATTATCTGAATTTCAAAGAGCCAAACAGCTCTGAAACTAAGAGGAAGTCAAAAATATATATATATTTTAACCCAATATATTATGATTAGGTTAAATATCTTAATAGATATATAACATAGAGATTAGAGATAAATATCTATGAACAACACAACAATTTCAGTATTTGCACCAAATCTGAATAGGGTAAATGTCTGGCTGATGATACTGTAATAATATGAACAATGCTGAAACAGTGGCTTAAGGAAGAATGTTTTAAATAAACTTTATTATGTAAACTTTGCTAGTACTGGGTTGGACCATCTTTTGCCTTCAGAACAGCTTTAAATCTTCATGGCAGTGATTCAGTTTAGTGCTGGAAACATTCCTCAGAGATTTTGGTCTATTGACATGAGGGTTACATGTAAAGCATGAAAAGAAACTGTCCTAGTACTGAGCCTTGTGGTACTCCAAACTGCACTTGTGATCGAAATGATAGCTTTCTTTTCACTGTTACAAGTTGATGCAGGTCAGAAAAGCATGATTTAAACCATGCCAATGCAATTCCACTAATTCCAACATATTTTTTTAGTCTATTCTAGACAATAGTGTCAAATGCAGTGCAAAAGCACTTATAGAGAAATACAACCACAATCGGATGATAAGAGCAGGTTATTTGTAACTCTTATGAGAGTAGTCTCAGTACAACCATGTCTGGATTTGAGTCCAAGTGTATATTTAAACATTCAAGAAAGTGATCTAATACTTAGATTTAAAAGTGAAATCTGGCATTTTCTCTCAAAAACTGCATGCAATGTATCTTGGGATAGTGTGGACCATGAAGGATCCATCAGTAGCATCCTTTATTCCCCTGGAAATGAAAGACACATTTCGAGGCCACATTTGAAGGAGCCTTTGAAATGGGACAGCCTTCATCATGACGCAGTGATGCAATCAGGCTTTAAAATCTTTAAAATCTTCAAAAGAGGGAAAATCTGAATTGGGATGCAGTTTATGATAACTGTGATAAGTACAATAATAATAAAAATTTTTACATATCAGACAGAAAGATTGTGCTTCCAAATTTTCATAACAGATTAAGTCATAACAGAACAAAATCTTCTACTTTATAAAACCCAAAATAATGATTATAATACAAATTATGGGATTATATACAGTACTCAATGGTGAAATGAAAACGTTCTCTCAGTAGTTCGCAATTCATAGGAGAAACAGTTTTTTTTTTTGTCCAATAAACAAAAGGTTTTTATGGATTGCTGCACAAGACCACCCACATGCTTCACACATATACCTGATGCTGAACAGTGATGCAGGCATGAGACCTTTAACTGAAAGCCAGAAGGATTCTGAGATCATTGTAATGAATTTGTAGAGGCTTAAAATGCAAAAACCTTAACCCTTGTATGGTGTTCAGGTTTGTGGGACCCGTTTTCCCTTTTCAGCAAACTAAAAATTATACTTTTAATTATTTTTTCAGACTCATTGGCCTTGAACACATTTTCAATGACCACTCACTGTACACTCCCACTCACTACACATTTATATTACATACAGGATGTTCGGGTTCACTGGACCTGGAGCTAGTAAAAGAGTATAAATTTTAGGTCCTGTGTACCTTCACTCTGTCTTCCTATTTTCTGGGCCTGCATTAGTATGTTTATGTTTGTGGTTGTGTGTTTGTGTGTGTGAGTGAGAGAGAGTTTGTAAGAGTGTGAGTTTAGTCTTTCTGTCCCTGCCATTCCCACACAAGGTTGTAGCACTTTAATTCATGAATGTGATCTAACAAAGGTAAAGTGCACGTTTTGACCATATATCCTGTCTATATTCCATGTAATTGGGATGAAATAAACATCTGTTGAGTATTTTAAAATATCATTTTTGATTGTGTTGAATTCAAAACCCAAATCTGCAGTGGGTCCACCAGACCCATAAACACTGGCTGAGTAACAAAAATATGAACACCACACAAGGGTTAAGAAAAAAGAGTGTGCCAACTAGAGTTGAAGGGGTTCAACCCAGTAAAAAACCTCACCCACTCTTAAACTGGACTCACATGATTGCTGCCAATGGTGCATTCTGGGTATTTGTTGGGTAACTGACTTCTCTGAATCCACAGTCTTTATACTGATGCTCTGCTTACCTGCAAGGTAACAGTTTACTGATGCTGAGAATATTGCATAACCAAATCCTTTTGGACTAATATGTGAAGCCTACAACCACGTGTGCAAATCTGACATCTATAGCAGACATCTGGGTTTACTTGCTACCAAGTACATTAGACAAAACTTGAATATATTTAAAATATCAGATGACATTAACTAGATGCAGTTTTATTTCATGGTTCTCTGAAATACTTGATTCTAATTGGTCAGTCGCAACATTGAGCAGTCAGATTCACTTTATTCGCCATTGTCCATGGCAATGCTGCCACCAATTTACTCAACCGGGTAACTGAAACTGCATCTACTTCCATGTGCATACTCTGTTACTGTAGTGCTGTTGTAGTGTTTGTCTTTGTGCTGGGTAGATAGTTTTTGAATGGACTTTAATTTCTTCTTAATGTAAGCTTTACCATAATATAATCAAATGAATACTGTATATCCCATCTACAATAGCAAGTATATTCTTTATTATAAGCGGGGTAATGCACAGCCTGTTATAATTGCAAAATAAAGACCAATCAGCTCACTGTTAGGGTTTGTTTTGTGATAATGACCAGCTGATTGTGAATTTTTCTTACTTGATTTCCCTTACTTGAGGCTCATATCAGGGCAATATTGTTCTCATTTCTGTCGCAGGTCAGTATTGCATTGAGAGAAAAATAAATAATAAAATCAGATAACCTGCATCAGTGTATAAGTCACATTTTATTAAAATGGCAATAAATGAAATGAAAAGATGCAAACAAAAACACATGTATTTTAGTGCCCCTAACTCCACAAAACAAATCCTTTACATTCAACAGTATTCAGAACAGAATAGGACAGAACAATTTAACAGTAAAACATATTTTCATTTTAGTGGCATACATTGTAAACAGCATTTATTATAAATGCCAGGTCTAAAATAATTTATTCAAGCAAAACATAAATTACCGCCATGTGGGAAATACATACATTTTGACTCATGTACTGTGGCACAAATCCAAGTGTGTGCATTTTGTGTATGGTTTGCATCCTTGACATTAAATGCATTATTTTCAAATTAGTTTTACACAACAATACTCGTAGCCAATTTTAACTTGCATGTGCAAGGCTTTTGTTTTTGTTCGAAAACAATACATCATGCTGCTTGATTTACAAACTGGTATTTTTTAATCGTATTATTTTAAGTGATTATCATAGAACACATTTACTGCACTTTCATATATATCTCGCACATTCACTGAAATAAGATTACTTCTAAATTGAAAAGAAAGGCAGATAAGTAGCAGCATGTTTTATATGCTTTAAAAAAAAAGTGATTTATAGCTAATGTGAAAAATTCTCCCTCAGAGAAATCATTGTATAAACTCCTTCCTTGAAAGTATTCTATCCTTCTAGCACACTGATAAAACTTATGAATTTTGGAAAGTTACGTAAAAGTTTCAGCCTGTTCTTCTATATGTTGTGTGCAGTATAGAAGGTCTTGGATGCTGTATGATGGATAGATAATACAGTCTAGTTTCCATTCTAGTTTCCATCCGTGATAAAGTTGAATGGTTTGTCTCATTCATGTGACTGTTTATCCATAAGTATTATGCATATATATATTTTCAAAGTAAATCACATGGTCAGTGAAAGGTCTGTGTCTTAGTCTATGTGTCCTGTACTTCACTCTGTACAACTTTATGGTACTTTTATTTTATGCAGATTAGATGCAGAGATGTCCAAAGGAAAATACTGCACAGCAGTAAGCGAGAAAGTAAAGTAGTAGCATCTAAACATGAGGAACAGAGACATGATGACTGCGCTGGAAGGTTTTTGTCAGTCCCGTCACACACCACCACAAGCATCTGCTGGAATTCCATCACAACAGAAGCTCTGAAGCCCGAGGTACGAAAATCACAGGGTGTGCATGAGAGCCCAGAGGAAACGCTTAATCTCTTTTCCTGCCTCCCTTTCTTGGGTTTGCAGTTCTGAGAAGAGACGCACACACGTGCCGACCAGGCCTACCATCACAGTTTCCATTCGCATGCTATCTGGGAGCCGGCAACTGAATATTTACAAGGACGGGGAATAGAGAAATGACAGGAAAACCGGAAAGTACCAGAAGTATCAGCCTGCCTTCAGAAAACATTAGAAAGTGACTCCAGTGACGGAATTAGCAGAGCTGTCACTGTGGGCTTAGTTAAATGTAAATGTGCATTTAAAGTCGGCGTATACTCTCAGACACAAATGAATCCATCAATCTAGTCTGTGATTTGAGAAATAGGAGATTGTCAGTCAAGTCACGCGTGCTTATGGAGAAACAATCACATGAATATGACATAGACAAACCATTAAACTTTATCCTGGATGGAAACAATACTGTAGCATCTAGACATCACACAGCATCCAAGATCTATAGAGCTTGCAGTTCAGTTGGGATTGGGAGAGATTTAATAAAAATCATGATCTATTGAACATATCAGAGCATCTCAGGCTTAAAACAATGCTGTAACTTCAAAGTTAAATACTGTGCTTCATTTTACATTGCGACGTAAAAGATTTGTTTTGAGTTTATCGGACGTTGAAAAATGTCCATGAGTACACCATTGATCTGTACCACTTGCTTGCCAAGGTATGTTACTATTGCCTTCCAGACTTGTATTTGGCAGTTTGAGATAAGCCAGGTATGTTCATAGTGATACACCCGTGCCTGTGCGTTCAGCCCAGTTAACTCAAATAACCTTCACAATGTGCACAATCAAAGAAACCCTGAGGAGATTCTGCAATTTAACCTCATTCTGAATTAATTAGCAGTCATAAGTAACTACCACTAATGACAAAGCAAAATCTATCATTATATTAACTTAATTAAATGGTTTTATTGACCATGAAGAAAGATAGCTTTCTCAGAACTCTCTAATTAACTAAGTATACTACACTTGGCATGTACGACAGATTTCCATGCATTTTCCAAACCTGTTTGTCTTGTGTAGAGTCATATGGATACTGGAGCCTGCTGATGCAATGCACTGTGTTGCATCTGACTCTAACGGATTCTGCAGTGGGGCCTCAGTTTTAGTTTTTCTATGCTGTTACACTTTTTGCAATTTGGTCGGAACCTTGCACTTGGATTGATGACTGGAGAGCAACTATACATCATGACTTTCAGTCTTATAGGCAGCAACCGAGGCTCGAGACGTAATTTTAAATTCTGACACCATTTTTGTACACCAAATTGACATTTTGGAAGTTTTGCTCATGCCGTATGCTGAGTAAAACACAACACAATTGACCATCCTCAATCTGATGATCTGTATAAAGACTAACAGTCAAAAACACACACAATAATGCAGCAAGAACTGCAGGCATATTGAAAACGCACCATCTAGAAGTGGCACAGAAGTTTTTTGAAAGTGTGCTGTCAGATCTTTTGTTCCAGCACCTCCATCAACAAACCCATTAATCACAGCTTTTCTGGTCAGCGAAAGAGTCAGAATGAGGCAAACACAGATCATGTAGACCAATCATGTGGTCTTTGTTTGAGTACTTTGTTTGATGTCAATCTCTAAATATGATGGAAAACACCAAATCAGCCCAATAAAAGTAGTCATATGACTCATATGCTGTATTCCAGGTCTTCTGAAGTCATATAATAGCTCACTGGGTGAACATTTAAGCTTCCTAAGCTATATTTTATCAGCACAGCACCTCTCAAAGGGATTTCTTTTTCTCTAGCAAACTCGATAAATGCTTGGCGTTCATACCTCCTGTGTGTCCTGAATTTTTCCCTTTAAGCTTCTGGAACTAACTCGTAACTCATGCAACGAGCCCGTTTTTCACGTTCTCACACTGTTTCGTTAACTTCTGAGCTCTAACCTTTTAAACTCCAGCAACGCCTGTCTCTCGTATACTTTTAACTTAAAATCCTGCACCTTGAGCTTCTGTTGTTTCACTCATAAACCAAGTGTCTTTAAGTGAACTGAAGCTGGAGACACGTAGGGACGATCAGGGGAATTCTTTGCATGAATATTAGGTTCGACTGAAACAATTCCAGTCCATCATATGAAGAGACTGGTCAAACATCATGGAGTCGTGATGGATGTCTTCTCACCTCAGTGTTGTTGAAGAGTTTCACATGATGTCAGAGTAAACAGAAGTGCATCTGGGAGCATATCTGCAGCATTTCCAACAAAGAAAACACAGTGCTGCTCCAAGATAAGATTCTTGGCATATACCAGTCAAGGTCAAAGATAGGTGAAGCAGGTGAAACCTGTCATAAAAAGATGAAAAATGTGGAACAACTGTGAATTTGCTTGGAGTTGACTGATCTTCCAGACATGAAGAGCTGTAGAAGAGTGGCTTTCAAGAGGCCTACAGCAACTCTGAAGGTTGCAGAACCAAAAAGGGCACAGTGTGTGTTGGCGGTGACAGCGTCATGCTTTGGGAATCCTCTTTGTGACAGGAACTGGGAAACTCATCAAGAAGGAGGAATGGATGAAGCTAAGTGTAGAAAAATCCAATAAAAATGTGCAGAATTCCACAGGAGCACTGGGACCTGGAAGATGATTCGTTTTCCAACAGGACAGTGACCCGTGATGCTTTAAAAACATCACGTTAGTGACCTGGAACGGTCCTGTTTAAGTACAGATCACTCAAATTGAGCATCTGTGGAATGAGTTTTGAAAATGCGATTGCAGTTTCCATTCAACTGAATGGAGCTTGAGCAGCTCAGCAGCAAATATTCCAGTAAAGAATGCTTAACGGCGGATCTAGGGAGATGTTGTCCTGGTAAGATTGATGATATCCCAACTTTTTACACTACACTGTTATAAAGTTTTGATAAATAGAATTAATGTCTAACTCAAATTACGGAGTGTCTATTTCAGTGTTGGGGGTAATGCATTACAAGTAACGCAAGTTATGTAATTTTATTACTTTTTTAAGTAACTGGTAAAGTAACATATTACTTTTCAATTTAGAATGAACTATCTGAGTTACTTTTCTCAGTAATAAGCAACGCCAGTTACAAAAAGCATTTGAAAATATTATATAGTATCAATATTTTATTTATAGTTAAATATTTTATAATATAAAGTATATTATAGTAGTAGCCTTTCTATTTAATATATAAATCTGTTTATTTTAAAAGTATATTGCCGAATCTTTTTTTTGAGCTTGCTGTGATTATTAAATCAAAGGTCGCAGGATCATGAAGTACAGTCTGTACAGTCTTAATGCTGCTTTTCACAAACTCTAGCTCTGCATGCGCTGAGAGTTTCACGGGCATTAAGGAAATACTTTTGGGAATGTGCTTGGTTCGATTTATTTGCACATTCGCACAATGTTTTGACATTTCAGAATGGTATGTTACTTTGTTTGTTATTGTCTCTTAGTACTTTTAGATACTCCATTATTTGTAAATGTTTTGTTAGCTTCTAATATACGGTTTAATCCCAATTAAAGCTTTAACACAGCAGAGTACATGATTGCGCTGTAGCATTTTTGTAACAGTAAGAAGCGTTTGCTAATGAGAATTGCTTGCCTCCATAACAACTGGTAAATCCTGGAGTTTTCAAACTAAAATGGGGTCTAATGGGGGCGTAACCTTAACAAAAGTTATTTGTTTTAAAACGAAAATGCACTGGTGTAAACGTAGCCTAAGAGCTACTGCTTTAGAACATTGATTTTGAAACTTGTGAATCCATTAGAATCATAGAAGACAGAATTGTGATTCATATATGAAGAGATTCTTTTGTGCACCCCTAGTTTTGATGGCATGGCAACAACCGCTCTTCTCTAAAGCAGTGCAGCATGGCCTCGTCTCCTTTGTTGCATGCCCCCAGGTTTATGTACATTTCTGGGTTTGTGATGTCAACAACCCAGGAAGTAGCTTGTTGTAGTCCCTACCAGCCTTGTCCCTAACAAAGTAAAGCATAATATATACCCCAATAATGAGATTACATCCAAATTTAGTAATCCTTACGAACATTATTATTATTATTTTTTTTTTTTTTTAAGTGCCCCCTTATTAAGGAATTGTGGTACGACATGACAAAAAAAAAAAAATCTTCAAAATCCAATGTGGACATTGATTTAACTATGTTTGCTTTATTTTATTATTTTTCTCATTGTAAACATAGCACAGAATATATAGGAAATGTATTTATTTTATTGGGAAAATATTATATTTAAAATTACAATTTTCTTTAACATGCCCTAAACTACTGTACCTAACTATAACAGACAAAAAATATTAACACCAAAAAAAAAATTGAAACTCTGATCTGCTGAATATTACATTATTTTCATTTACTACCTCTGTATTTCTTTGTTTTATCTATTTATTCTTATTTCATTTTTTTTTATTTGTCTTCCAATATGATTTCTGTATTCATAATGTCATCCAATGCTGTATTTAATTGTTGATGTTAATTGTTTATACATATAAAAAAATCTGAAAGACAAATCTCTGTTTGCAATTGAACTTTCTGCATTGTAACTTTGCAGATATTGTTTATGCTCAAAAAGCAACATTACACACTAAATAACGTTAAAAAAGAAAAAGAAAAAAGTGTGTAATCAAAATCAACCACCCCTTTAAAACTAAAACTAATACTAATAATAGTAATAGTAATAATAAACTTTTCCTTTTTGGCCAAGTTGTGCAGCCCAGTAGCACATATAAACAATATTAAAATTAATATGTTTAAAATAAAATATTAACTGCAAAAAAAGATGATATATTTGGTCTGTTTACCTGTTTACAAGTCACTTTTGACCTGAGACTTGTTTATATGGAAGCCCGTTCCCGCCACTAAATCAAACAGGAATGAAGTCAGAATTACGAGATGTACAGATTCACAATTGCGTGTCATTTAACCATTAGTCAACAGCAGACTTCAAGTAAATATTTAACATCTTAGGGGTTCTGCTGACAAATATTAGGAAACCCCTGCACCGAGATATTGTCATCTGTAATAAAAAATAATAATAATAAAAACAATAATTCTTTCTTTATCACAAGCATGGCAGTTACTCTAGTTAGTAACATTTTCCAACTATAATGATTCACAGACAAATAGAAGTGTTTTAAAACAGAGTTTAATTTCCACATAATAATCACATTTCCAAAATTCACAGATTTTCACTGTTTTGAGTGAGCGTGGGAAAGGCGAATACTAAGACGGCTGTGACACACACTTTCACACAGTTTGTGTCTCCGCTTTCACAGCAGCCACAGGCAGCCAGACAGGAAGGGCCGTTCACACACCGTCCTGCCCCAGAGAGATCTCCAAACACACCCCAGATACATGTGATGCATGTGACCCTCTGGGGCCAGGACCCGCCCCATACACAAGCAGAACCTTTCCTACCTGATGTGTGCTTACGACCGACACGCTGAACACACCGCCTCCACCTCACCGTCTCAGACACACACGTGCACCTCAAAGACACTTTATCTCACATCAAAAGCACACATTGTTTTTGATCGATTTTTTTGGAGCGTGCTCAGGCATGACTAGAGTAACATGAGCTTTGCCGAGGAGCGTAGAGTGAACTGTGTTGAAAAGCTGTGACCTGGAGCTCTGTCGCCCAGACAAAGGTGCCTCTCATGTGCCCCAGACGTGGGATATCCCTCTCATCTCATACCAGCCAGCCACACAAGCGCAACTCCCCGCCTGGCTGCTCTCCAAACACACATTTATTTTTCTAAAGAGCTCATGAATGCTTCAGAGTTGCTTTTCTCCTCTTCCACTGTCCCCCATCTGATCTGACAGACAGCAGGAGAATTTATGGCATGTGGAGAGAAGGTTGAGATCTTATTGCAGGTCCTTGTTAGCAGTGCTGGGTAGATTACTTACAAACTGTAGTCTGTTACTGATTACAGTTAACATGACAAAAACTGTAGTGTGTTGTAATGTAATCTAGATTACTTTTAGATTACTTTTGACCTGAGACTTGTTGATATGGAAGCCCATTACAACCACTAAATTAAAGAGGTATGAAGTCCAAATTGCGAGATATACAAATTCGCAATTGTGAGAAAAAAAGTTGTGACTTCATATCTCACAATTCTGACTTTATATCTTCCAATTTTGACTTTATAACTCACAATTGCGTGTTATAAAGTCAGAATTGCAAGATATGAACTCCAAGCCTTCCTGCTTGTTTGTTTTTAATATAAAAAGTTCAATATTTGGCAAAAGTAACCAAAAGTGAAATGAATAAGCCTCAGGCTGAAGAATTCAAAAAGCTCAAACAAACCGTTAAGCTGTGCCTCCATTCTGCATTCAGAGAAAAAGATGCAGTTGAAGAGAATTTCAACACTTTCTTCTCAATTACATAACAAAATGATATACAAATTTTTATGCTTAAAGGTACAATTTGTAAGATATTTGCAGTAAAGTATCCAAACACCACTAGGCTTGTGTTATATATTTTGTCCAGCTGATTACTAACAATATGTAATGTAATGTAACCAAACGACCCAAGAAGAGTTTGGGACAAGAGGAGAGAAAGAGCGAGGATCAATATTGGTGTTGCATTTTCTAGATGGAGAGAGCTTCGCGACAAACTTCAACTAGAAAGAGAAGCCGATCTCACTTGTGTTTTACTCGACAGGTGAGTTGATTTGATTCGTATCTTTACAGAAAACGTATACTATTATAACGATCAACAAGATCAGTATTGCAGGGCATACACGCCAAACGCAGGACATCGCGTCTGATCCATAGTCTGATCGCGTCTTTACATAGACTTTATGTAATCTACTCGCGCAAATCGTTGAACTCGCGTTTGGAAATTATGACATCAAACACAACATTTATAAAACTTTACCTCATCCGTTAAATCCATGACTTATCTTTCCGTCTGATTGATGGCCGTCAGTGGTTGGGTAGAAGACAACAAATCCCATAATTCCATGCTCTTTCTTAGCGTCATCAAACCATGCACTTGTTATTGTTTTGGTAGTGCGCCCTCTAGTGGCAGGTCCTACAACCTGTACCTTTAACTAAATATTTAATAATCGCAGGTTTGTGTAATTTCCTAAGTTTGCAGTCCACTCCTTTATTAATTTTGAGGAATACTGAATCTGTTCTTGTGTGAGTGAGATGAGTAAATGCATGTTCACATTACGTCTAGATCTACAGTATCATCATGTCCACACTGCACAGCTCTGCACTTACTCCTGATTTCTCTCAACATGGCAACACAAGAGCTGTCAGTCAATACATGGGGAAACTATTTTTGTGTGTGTGTGAGAAAGTAACTTGAATATGTAAAACGATTTTCATGTAAATGAAAAAGGAATCCATTGCTTTACTCGTTACTTGAAAAAAGAAATCAGATTACTTAACAAGGATTACACACATGTTATCATAACCAATCTGTAACACAAGCCCCCGTTGTTGTTCAAAAGCTAAAAAAAAGTCTTTGTTTATTACAATATACGTGTGTACAGAATTACTGAGACAATGTTTGTTTTAAAACATAACTCCACTGCCTGAAATTAATTTCAGCCTTCTTAAATTGAAATATAATTTTCATATCATGCAGGAGTAGCTATAGGATAAGATTGGGGAGGATACTGATTGAGAGCAATGTGTATTTACTTTTAAATTATACAAGACATAAGTTCAGCATGTGCAGGATGATGGTGATGATGATGCATCTGCCAATGTGTTATCTGATCATTTAGTTATCATAGCATAAAATGTTCAATGAGGGTCTCCCAGAAGGGTCTAATTTGAACTTATTACTCAAAAATAAAAATGGTCATTTTTATTCCACACATCCAAAACATGTGCATGCCCATAAATCCTTTATTAGCAAAAAGACACACAAAAAAAGGTTGATATCTGAAACTTTGACATGATACAGTGGTCATAGATCACTATTTTCCAGAGACACTCTAAACAGCTTCAATTTACCAGTTCTCACAAATGTTGATATTCAGATGAAATGACAACATTATAAAAAGCATATCTGTTCACCAAAAGTGCTGAGATGAGATTCTGTGCCATCTATGGTTGAAAATCTCATTCTGTGTAGTGTGCAGTATGCTAGTGTTTAGTTCTGATCACAGCCAGAGAGGGAACTTTATTATAATCTTTAGCCCAATTAAACACTGACTGCTTGGTGTTGTTTCTTCAAAAATAGTTGCAGTCGCTTAATGCATTTCCATCTTTGATTTAATTTGACTTCAGTCAAATGAAGTGAACAAATTGTGGCTGTCAAACATAAGTGCCTAAAGCAGAGGACCAGCTCGAATCACACTGAATAATCTGCATGCACTAATAAGCACTTGCTGTCTTGACAGCTATTGCTGCTTTCAAGTGGGTACTGATTTTGGTTTTCCTGCTCTACAGTTTCACGTCACAGATGATATAATTGATAAAACAAAAAGTGTTTACAGTGTTGCATCGCTGGCTGTGTGATTATCATGAAGTGGCTCTTCAGAATCTACATGCTTATAAATGCTGCTTATTTCAAACTGAATGCAACATTGATTGAAATGACACTGTTACATCATCACATGACCTCATTACAGTTATGAATCCAATTTTGTGTCGAATTATCTTAACGTCAGGAGGAAAGATCAAATAATGAGTCAGAAGTGTTAAAATCACAGATGTACAGTAATAGCTCCTAGTTTATGTATCACACTGAAACGTTTATCGCATTGCATTCACTATTCTGTCAGATGAAGAGGGTCTTTTGTGTGTAAATCTGTAAACTGTAGACAGAATCAATTCTGGAGAAGCATATCACCACGCTGTCGTGTGAGTTATAGCCTACGTAAAACCACTTTTCCAAACGCAGTATATCAGATCTGTGGGTACACTGGAAAAACATGAAAACGTCTCAGATCAGTTCCAGAAGAAGCTAATAAAACATTTTAATGATTTTAGGAACTATTAGTGGGGAGCTTTTCATTTATTTTCTTATGATATGCAGTGATTTAATGATATAAATAACATTAAATATGTCCTCACTGAGATAAGCAAACAGAGCAACTATAAATAAACATTTCAGTGTGCGATCCAACAGAACAGCGTCCAGGGAACTTGCATGGATCAAACTGTTTTCTTGGCACTCAAGCGTCATCAACCAAATCCAAATCCTCGGGCTGGATTTACGAGATACTAGCGCCATCTAGTGGCACGGAATATCATGTTCAGAAAGAGCACTCCTAAAAGGGATCTGTCACTGGCAAATATTAGAGAAATGTTGCTATATAGAGAGAGAGAAAGAGCGCTGATCATTTATTTCATTTATATTATAACTATATAACTAGAAAACATAAATACAACTAAAAGTTTTGATTTATATCACATTTCAAAAATCTTCTGTCACGTATTCAGTAAGTGCACTTACCTTGATGTGTTGACAAGCACACTAAAGCACATGTGAAGTACTTGATTATAACTTGAACTGCAGTTATTTAATATTATATGTATTGTTAATATTAATGTTAATTACTTTTAAATGTCCTAAATTTCATCTTTACAAATGTATAATTACAAATATATTTAAATTCATGATGTTCTCATAGACATTAAAGTATATTTCAGTTTAGTTTAGTGTATATGCTTGTCAATGCATTTTACAACACACAATATTTCAAAGACAACAGAATTATGAAATGACAGGATGTACTATATGTGGTTAAAAAATGTCTAAAGTTCAGCTAATCGCATTTAACCCTCTGGTGCTCTTCAGTCACTTTAGACAGAAAGAAATTATGTTTAGATTTTTTTCTTTTAATCACAGCTTCATCACAACGGTATGAAAGTAACTTTTATAGCATTTGGTATGTGAACGCAAAAAATAATAATTTGAGGGCATTCAGTTCACACTTAAATGTATTGGTATGGCTATAACCACACAATCAAACCGAGAATGAGAGGTTGAAACCATATCAGACCCAGAAGAATTAAGCTCTGATAAAACATTCCTTTTTATTTTTATTATATTTTTATAGAATTGTAATGTTTTGTGTAACACAATGCTTTCTCTGCGACCAGGTTTGACGATAGTAATAATAATTCAAAAACTGACACTTTCCATTCAACATTTCTGACATTTATAAGGCTCCAGAATGCATGACGAACTCCAGACTGGTCTGTTAGTACTTGGTATTTATTTGTGCAAATGTTGCAGAGGTCTTGAGAAACACAGGATCAGTATCAGCATTCATAAATAACATTCAGTTTGCATATCAAGTCAAAACCTGGATAACAACACGACACCCACATTCCCATCCGAACACAAAGTGTCCATGCATACAGCCGCACATGAGTGCAACGATGAAGGACTAAAACATTAACGTATTGCTGCATTGAGAGTTAGTGCATTAAGACTGTTCCTTTACTAATTACTGATAGACAGCGGTGGGCAGGAATACAACGTGAAGAACAACAGACCTGACCAGGTTTAGAGAGAAACACTCAGATTAACTTTTCAACTAGATCTTCAACACGGTGATCAGGAAACTCGGAGGCTTCATCTCATTCACATTAGCAGGTACTTGTGCACACTATGACCATGTTCAAACACAAAATGTTACAAAATCATGCTCAAGTCCTTTGGGAAAATGAGAAGATTCTTGTTCAACATGATGGATCAGGGCTGCATCATGATGGTGAAATGGTTGATTGTGATTATTTAACTCTAAATGTATTATCACAACTTTATACACATCTTTTATTTGAGCAGAATATCTCAGAGATGTTTTCAGCTCAAAAGTGCTTTTTCCGTAATGTAGAGAAAGCGTGTGTGAATGGTTGCCTAGTTGGGAAGATTAGTGTTGCTCATCATTTTCAATTGAAAGTAGTTTCGGAAAGTAGCTAAAGTCTGTCCAAAAAGCTGCTAGATTTGTCGCTAGTAGCTGCATTTCCATTACCCTTTAAATTGCACAAACTGAAACTGCAAATTGAAAATAAGCTCAATGGAAGCACGTCAGACTCCCATGTATCACAAAAAGGTCCTATGCTCGCATGAGGTGGTTTTTCAGGAAATTCAAAAAGGAATATTTCGCAAAACTCCAATGGAAGGTTTTTCACATTTACAGGTCACATGGGCGTACGTAAAAGTCACATGATCATTCTTTGATGTACTATAACTTCCAAGAAGCACCTCATATGTGGCCACTCTCAAGTATAAAGGGCTTTCCTAGCCATTAATGCTTGAATAACCCTTAATTACACTGTGGCACGTTACGTCTATCACAGCCATAGAAGCTGAGCATGGCCGCTTAAGTCAGTGCCCGTGTTTATACCAGCCGTACCACAGCATGTTTCAGAAGCATCCCAGAAGAGGCTCGGGTATACGATGCTTCGCTAAAGATAACGCCTCTGTCTCCTTCTAAAAATAATGGCTAGTACGGTGGGGATGATATACATAAACCTATCAACATCCAACAGCATGACTTATCGCAAGAGAAAAAAATTGTGTTTAGGTCACTTAACACTGGTTAATGGAAATAGTTTTCTATCAACATTTATCAAATGTCGCAAAAGATTTGTCCAAATCTGTAATAGAAATGCATCGTGAATTAAAAACAAAACAAAAAAACAAGCTTATCGCTTAGCTGGCGACACTGATTAAGTAAACCACTGGTCAGAAAAAGTATCAATTCATGAAAGGAGCTATGATTGCGGGGGATTTAAACTCTTGACATCTGGCAACCGCAACAATAAAACTGAGAGGTTTTGAGGACAAATTACCAGTGGGCAAATATCACAGAAAACCATGATGGTGATTATAATACAATTCATCGTGAAGCCCTATGACGGATGAAGAATGATTGTGAGCTATATTCTCCAGGCATGCTCTTATTTTTGCATAAAGATGTTTGGTTCTTTGTTTACTGAAGCCTTACCAATGCCTCCCCAATGAGACCTAAAAGGGCAGAGAAAAGCATCCCAGAGTTCATGTCCACATCAAGGACGACAGTGTTGTTGTTCCATTAGTGATGTTCTGATGAAGCACATTTTGGATTTCACTGTTAAGATTTGCAATTGCTCTGCTTTTCACTCTTGAGACCTTTGTGCTTGTTTATATGGAAACACTTTTCCAGTTTCCCAGTCATCGATCTGTTAACAGAAGTCCATACTCATATTTGTTCTCCAGGTTGCAGATTTGATGGTGTTCCTCAACAGAAGAATAATACAGTCGGCAGTTTCATAAAGCTGGAGATCTTTCTGGTACTATCATACCTGTTTGTTTGAAGTCACAACCAAAGCCAAAGTCTGATGAAGACAAATTCAAATGATCCAGGAAATGCATTACCATGCACCATCACAGGACGTTGCAGGTCCGATGCTCAGCGCAGAGAACTGAATTTTGGGTCTCTGTTCTTGGAGTCTTTCCGTCTTGAACTGTGGCTGTGATAAGGTCTTGGCGAGGAGTTGGAGGTCTTGTGCGTGTGATGAGTGGTCTGTTTTGCCTTGGATCTGTGGTGGGAGTGATGTTTGTGAGGGGTGTTGGTCGACTGGCGTCCTCCAGTGGTTTTGGGAGGGTGGGGTTCAGGTGACGGGACGATCTCTGGAAGAGTCTCCAAGACGGCCGGCATGGCTTGAGGTTTGGCCTGCGGACAGGAGCTTGTGAGGAGAGGAGATCGAGAGGCCGTTTCCAGCAGACCTTTGGTTCCCTGTGTGCACTGTGGAGGATGACAGGAAAGATGGATGGAGGGTTATGATGGTGATCAAGAACCAGGGATAAGGGAATGGGTGTGACAAAGACAAAAAAAGAAGTAGATTTGTTGTTAGAAAGAGTGGAAGTAAAATATTTTGAGGTGGTTTAAAAGGAAAAGCTAATATACAGTAGCTAAGCAGTAATGCTTGAGCCAACCAGATATCAGCATCACTGATGACTCATGCAGATGATTCATCTTCTGCTATACTGAACTAAATATGAACAACTGAGTCATATTGAAGTGCTTGTATAAATTCTGCTAGGAGAGAACAATGGAAATTTACAGAAGCAAGATTATAAGATTAGACAAAATACCATCTTAAAGGGTATTTCACTGAAAAATTTCAATTATATGGTTATGTATTCATCCTTGTGTTGTTTAAAACGTATATTATCTCCCATACAATAAAGGAGATGTTTAGCAGTAAATGTGCTGCAAATAAAACATTCAAACTTGGCCCCTCCTCATTGGTGGAACACCATAAGAAGCCACGCCCCTCTTGCTGACATCATCAGTGTTGCCAGATGGCATTTTTGGGTTTGATTGTGTGGGTCAAAATTGGTTTGGGTGGGTAAAAAAAAAATGGGCTAGTTTGAAAACAGTTTGTTATATTTTAATGTTTACATTTTATAGGAAAGTAACAAATTTGCCTATAGAAGGCAGATGTGATGATTCATGAGTGATGGGTTTTTAACACAATAAGGAGTCAGATTTAAAAATGTGTTGCTGTGTTTTAAAGTGATTGTTATGTAAAAGTTCATACATTTAAGTTGTAGCTACAGTAAAAAGTGAAAGAGCTGAATATAATGGGGTGGGATTTTCTTGAAGTGTGCAGGTTTTAAAGAGATTGTGTGCTTAAATTAATTTAGCCAATCTGGCAACACTAGACATCATATCAGTTGCCAGAACACATACAACCCAACCGACTCAAGACTTCCTGTGGAAAGATAAGTGATGATTTAACTTGTTTCCCAAATATTGTGTTTATCATGCATAATAATTCTTTCTTTTTTTTACATATATGAATGAACACACACTGGCTGCAATTTGCAAGCAATTTTAGCCATCTTCAGGCTTGTTTACTTGTGTCAAGACAGAGGAAATTATTGGAGCTCTCCAAACTTTGAAATAACCAGAATATGATTTACATCAGTCTATTTACTGACTGTTCTCATATGACAATGTGTCATTAAAGATGCATATTGTAATAAATAAAGAATCAATATGATCTGAAGCACTTCAAAAAATAAAAAGACAAATAAAAAATAGAGCGAATAAGACTGAATAATGTAATTGTTTTTTTCTGGTTCCTCTCACAGAGCTATGGCATGGCGTCAAAATTTATATCATATTTATAGATCATTCTGACTTACTGAATTTTTTTATGATAATTTTACAGGAACAAGGACTGTAAAAGCTTGAACATGCATCCATTGTATGGAAAACAAAGAGCTTGGACATTCTGCTTAACATCTCCTTTTGTTATCCACACAAGGATTTGCAACAACATGAGGGCATAAAAATGACTTATGTTTGGATGAATTTCCCTTTTAGATTCTGGTCCATGGCATGATACTACAGCTTGTCTAGTAGTACCACACTGACTAAATGAAAGTCAAAACATTTATACACAAACGAAACATGAAATAGTGGTAAGTGGTCAGACTGGGAGGAGGAGGAGCAGTGCTGATCGTGTGCTGATGCTGTAAAACATCAGCCGTCGAGCATCAGCACTATTAGCTCTAGCAGCAGCATGCAGACCGAAAGCATGTGGAGCCAATGTGACACCACCTACAGGAATATATCAGTGTGCCCCAAACACCGGCCTGAGTCTTACCAACCTCCCCACAATCCCCTACTTCTGCCAACTGAACCATCAGCCGGCACAAGACAGGGCGAAATCCAGGCAATCTTTCTCCTAAATACACATGCACACACACACACACATATAGAGGACAAGGGTTAATGCGCTAAGACCGATAAGTGTGAAATGCATCAGAGCATGCCAGGAAAACATACACAACTGTGAGTAAACAAACAACTGGATACCTACATAACAAATATGCATGCAGGACAAGAATTCTGTGGTTTAGTTTGAAAAATATTTATTTAACATTGAAATGCATTTTTAATATTTACAAGCAGAAATATGTTCAAAAAGTACAAAATGTCAGGAATGTTCCTAATTTCAAATTTGAGCCCATGCATTTATAACACATAAAACCCCATAGGGACATTTCCAGGTCACATGCAAACCATTTCACAATATATGCACATGCACACAGACACAAACACACATCAAGTACTGGATCCCTACACTGCTGTGCAGAGATGCATTAGCACCTTATTAACTTTACCTGCATTTTTTTCTGTAACTCAAACAGATATTTTTCCATAGTTTAATAGAAGTGATATTTACCATAGCTATTTATTTTGGACTTCACAGAACAGGATGACATGGACTTTTGCGTAAAGTTACAACCAAAGAAATGCACATAAACACTAGAGCTTTTAGCTATTGGTTTGTTTGTTCACTGATGAGAGGCACTTTTGTTTTGGTGATATAAACCAGAAAGATCAAGGCACATTCACATTGATAAACAGCCACAAGAAAATTCAAAAACTAAAAACAAACATGTTGCTTGTTTCTTTGAACCAAACAACCCAAATTATACAAACAAACAAACAGCTTGAGTTGTTTTTACATGCTCAAAACAAACAACTTTAATAAATTAATGAAAAATAAACAACATTTGTGAGAGGTGTTTGCTTATACTCAGATGTTTTTCAAGAGCACCACTGTGCATCATAATCTCAAGTCTTTGAACCATCGTTTGAACCATCGAAGAGCTTAAAAAAAGAAACACCATCACCTGAAACTACAGCGTCTTTCCTGCTCACAAACTGTGAATTCTACCTAGTGTCACAGGAAGCCAAAAGTTTCATTTCCTTTTTTTGTAATAAGATGCTGCACAATTGTGCAATGTAACTGCTACACCCATTGCTCTATAAACCATAAACACTCTAACCCACTATCTACAAGGGAGCCAATCCATAGAGAATGAGTCCGTTAACAATTATTTCCCTTTCAAACTCTGAGTAAACAACACAAATCTCATCTATAGAAGTGACTTTAACCAGCTGTAACAGCTCTCCTCAACACCAAACAGATCTGAGACAGCCGCACTTGGCTGTAGCCCAGCAAGCTGAACGCTGTCGGACATCTAAATGAAGGGTGCGACCCATGCCAAAACGCATCAAACAATGCAGCAATAAGAACAAATGCTGGCTTTGGATCAGACACAGGAAGTCAGGCTGTCGAGTGGCTCTGAATGGAGATGGCAGGTTGCTGTAGGGTTACGACCGGGGGTGGAGGAGGAGGAGGTCGGCCTGAGGTGACTGCTCGTCCTACCATGTTTTTGTCGTTTTTAGCAGCTGGGAGCTGGATTTCCACAGGACTGGTCTGGACGGAGTCATCGGAGGGCACAAAGCCTCGCCTGTCAATCAAACTGACAAGACGAGAGGAGTCAAATGAATTACATCAAAGCCACAGTGATAAACAGAGGCTACATATTGTGGATCCTGTTTTTACTGGCACACTGGAGACCATATACACTCATCTACACGCGTCTCACCTGGGAGGCATGGGTCCACAGAGCACAGAACAGCAGTTTTTGATAATGCTGTTGTAACTGTAAGGATTTCCAACATCCTCACCTCCACTTTTCCCTGACCAGGAGCCTTTAATCTGTAATAAATACACATACAATCCATGAAATATCTAGGCCTACATAATAATAAAAAAAAATATATATATATATTTGTATGCATTTTCTATTTGGTTTCATTGTGAGTATTTGCAGCATGTTTCTGTAATTAGTTATGGTTATGAGTATTTGCGGCATGTTTCTGTATTTGGTTTCATTGTGAGTATTTGCAGCATGTTTTTGTATTTGGTTTCATTGTGAGTATTTGCGGCATGTTTCTGTATTTGGTTTCATTGTGAGTATTTGCGGCATGTTTCTGTATTTGGTTTCACTGTGAGTATTTGCAGCATGTTTCTGTATTTGGTTTCATTGTGAGTATTTGCAGCATGTTTCTGTATTTGGTTTCATTGTGAGTATTTCCAGCATGTTTCTGTATTCAGTTATGTTGTGAGTATTTGCAGCATGTTTCTGTATTTGGTTTCACTGTTAGTATTTGCGGCATGTTTCTGTATTTGGTTTCACTGTGAGTATTTGCAGCATGTTTCTGTATTTGGTTTCATTGTGAGTATTTGCAGCATGTTTCTGTATTCAGTTATGTTGTGAGTATTTGCGGCATGTTTCTGTATTTGGTTTCATTGTGAGTATTTGTGGCATGTTTCTGTATTTGGTTTCATTGTGAGTATTTGTGGCATGTTTCTGTATTTGGTTTCATTGTGAGTATTTGCAGCATGTTTCTGTATTTGGTTTCATTGTGAGTATTTCCAGCATGTTTCTGTATTCAGTTATGTTGTGAGTATTTGCAGCATGTTTCTGTATTTGGTTTCACTGTTAGTATTTGCGGCATGTTTCTGTATTTGGTTTCACTGTGAGTATTTGCAGCATGTTTCTGTATTTGGTTTCATTGTGAGTATTTGCAGCATGTTTCTGTATTCAGTTATGTTGTGAGTATTTGCGGCATGTTTCTGTATTTGGTTTCATTGTGAGTATTTGTGGCATGTTTCTGTATTTGGTTTCATTGTGAGTATTTGCGGCATGTTTCTGTATTGGTTTCATTGTGAGTACTTGCGGCATGTTTCTGTATTGGTTTCATTGTGAGTATTTGTAGCATGTTTCTGTATTTGGTTTCATTGTGAGTATTTGCGGCATGTTTCTGTATTGGTTTCATTGTGAGTATTTGTGGCATGTTTATGTATTTGGTTTCATTGTGAGTATTTGCAGCATGTTTCTGTATTTGGTTTCATTGTGAGTATTTGTGGCATGTTTATGTATTTGGTTTCATTGTGAGTATTTGTAGCATGTTTCTGTATTTGGTTTCATTGTGAGTATTTGCAGCATGTTTCTGTATTCAGTTATGTTGTGAGTATTTGCGGCATGCTTATGTATTTGGTTTCATTGTGAGTATTTGCGGCATGCTTATGTATTTGGTTTCATTGTGAGTATTTGCAGCATGTTTCTGTATTTGGTTTCATTGTGAGTATTTGCAGCATGTTTCTGTATTTGGTTTCATTGTGAGTATTTGTGGCATGTTTCTGTATTCAGTTATGTTGTGAGTATTTGCGGCATGTTTATGTATTTGGTTTCATTGTGAGTATTTGCAGCATGTTTCTGTATTTGGTTTCATTGTGAGTATTTGTGGCATGTTTCTGTATTTGGTTTCATTGTGAGTATTTGTGGCATGTTTCTGTATTTGGTTTCATTGTGAGTATTTGTGGCATGTTTCTGTATTCAGTTATGTTGTGAGTATTTGCGGCATGTTTATGTATTTGGTTTCATTGTGAGTATTTGCAGCATGTTTCTGTATTTGGTTTCATTGTGAGTATTTGTGGCATGTTTCTGTATTCAGTTATGTTGTGAGTATTTGCGGCATGTTTATGTATTTGGTTTCATTGTGAGTATTTGCAGCATGTTTCTGTATTCAGTTATGTTGTGAGTATTTGCAGCATGTTTCTGTATTTGGTTTCATTGTGAGTATTTGCGGCATGTTTCTGTATTTGGTTTCATTGTGAGTATTTGCGGCATGTTTCTGTATTTGGTTTCATTGTGAGTATTTGGAGATCAATCTGTATTTATTTACCATTATGGGGTCAGCTGTGGCCTAATGGTTGGGTCGCAAGTTCGCAACTTATAAATTATCTTAAATTTAGCCTAAATAGTTGAGTGTATTAAAGGCAAAAACAACTTGTACACTACTTAAGTTATGAAAGGAAAACACTTACATCCTCATTGGTAGTAAGATTTGCAGCTACCAGGTATGTATGGAAGCCTGAGAGGCCCAAAATGGACCAAACTGAAAAGAAGCAAACCACTAGCTCAAGAGCAGTGAAGAAAGTAAAGGAAAACTTCAGAATTTGCACCAATAATGAATATTAATAGCACACAGTGCAGGAATATTCTGGGCTAAATATAACTCTATCATCAGAATCTTTTTGACTGGTCCCTTGGTTTGTAAAAACATTGCACTTATAATGAAAGTGCACCAAACTGTTGAGCCCTGGATATGAAACGCAGAGGAAAAAAACAGATATCATGGCCATGGATTAGGAATTCATTCCCTTGTTTTAGTTAAATCATGGCAACACTTTAACTAAACTAAAGGGAATAAAATATGGTCATGATTTAACTAAAACAAAAGAAAAAATACAAATGTGGCCATAATATCTATTTCCCCCACATGTCATGTGTGGTACTCCATACAGAAGTGTTCAGAGCAGAAATGTGACATTTTGGGTAGCTGGAACAATTGCATTAAGAGGCACTCAAATATGTATTGTAAAAACCATGCTGACTATACTTGCTATATCATACGATCACAAATACTGTATTTTACGTTGTTGTTTTTTTCCAGTATGACTTGCCCCATAGATTAACATTGTAAGCACATTGCTACAAACCTAATTTTCCTTTGTTTTTATAAACTGAGGCACAAGTTGACATTATTTTCTGTCATTTCTTGTTCATTGAACATCACTTGTATTTAACCCAGCACATTCCTTTACGGCAATAACAGACTCTTTGTAAGTTAAACATCTGAAATCACACAACGAATGAAAGGATATCTGGCAGGACTCTCTTGGAGAGCAATAACCAACCCATTTCCTCCTCGTGACCCTATAAAAGAGAGCATTAGTCACTAAAAGCTTTTATCAGATCTTAAGTCATTTAGGTCCAGTAAGAGATTCACATGGCATCTGTGCTTGCCTTTATAAGATCAGCATAGTGCAAACAAACCAACTCTATGATGGGAACACTACCAGTCTATTATCTGGACAAATCTTACTAAATTAAATAGCTTATGCTTAAAAAACGGAAATTAGTTTTGTTTAAATTGTTCCAATTCGGAACAATGGAACATTATAATGTTACATTTAAAAACCAACAACTCCTTCAGTGCTGTTCAAACGCATCCCATGATGCACCTCATGAAGTACATGTATTATAAGTTACACTATTATTCAAAAGTTTTTGGTTGCTACAATTTGTACGGTAATATTGTGAAATATTATTACAATTTAAAATAACTGTTTGCTATTACAATACATAGTAAAATGTAATTTATTTCTGTGATGAGAGCTGTATTTTCAGTATCATTACTCCAGTCTTCAATGTCACATTATACAGAAATCAGTATAATCTGCTGATTTACTGCTCAAGAAATAGATTTTATTATTATTTTTTATTATTAGCATTTTAAGGAAAAGCATGATTTATTAGAATTTTTTTTAGGATACTTTGATGACCAAAGTTTAAAAGAACAGCATTTATTTGGAACACAAATCTTTGTGTAACATTATAAACACTTCTAAAGTCCCTTTTTAGAAAGGCAAGAGCTACTCTGGTTACTCAACTGGAGAGTGGCACGACCTCACTGAACGAACACACCACTCAGAGATGTATGTATTTGTTTGAGCTCACAGAAAC
Source organism: Carassius auratus (assembly GCF_003368295.1). Taxonomy (NCBI): domain Eukaryota; kingdom Metazoa; phylum Chordata; class Actinopteri; order Cypriniformes; family Cyprinidae; genus Carassius; species Carassius auratus. Next base: position 3,664,789 of record NC_039261.1, read on the forward strand.
AGGAAGTGTAGTCAAGGAAAATGAAATGACACATACTCAGAGCCAGGTGTGTGGTTGCACAAGCGAAGATGAAGGTCGTGAGGAAAGACAGCGAGACGATGAAGGCGTAGAAGAAGCGATAGTTTCGTTTTCCCACACAGTTGCCGACCCAGGGGCAGTGATGATCGAAGCGCTCTGTCAAACACACACACACACACACACACACACACACACACACACACACACACACACACACGCTTGTGAATTAAACAGGCTGCTGGCTTAGGAACAAGTGTGAACTTCAGATATCAAACTGCTTCATCAACCTAACGCTATAAATAACACCACTAAATCTGAGAAGGATAACATCCTACATGCATTCACAAGCAGAAGAGTGTGAAAACTGCACATAATAAACACTCTGGCAATTCATATTGAATGTTAGGAGTAGAGTATAGTCACATAGTTAAATCTTCGGAGCAGTGTTTGCCTGAACAAAAACAGGAGCAACTGTGAAGCAAAAAAAATGTACATTCTTCATAGAGGAATTGATTTTTAACTAAATAACAAGCAGTTAAAGACAGAGCTACTGTGAGCTCCAGTCTTGTTAATCAATGCTACATGCATTTACTGAAACCAACCGATTTAAATTTGATTGTGTCGTTTGCAATGCTTCATGGGACTCTACTGCTTTTCCTCAATAAGGTTGTAAAACCACACGGTTCTGAACCTTTTTTGTATTTTCAGACACTCAAAGCATGTGGTTTTGCTAACACTTCAGATTAGGGAACACATTCACTATTAACTAGTAGCTGATAAGCTCCTCTAGATGATGGGCTCATGTTGCTTTCACAAATGTGCATTACAGAGACTCAAACTCAGAGCAGATGTAGAGCTGAGTTTATTACTGTGAGACGCAGTTCAGCTCTTCTCTTGCAGCACATACATTGAATTAAACTACAGCTTTTGCAGTTTGATCATCCCACTAAGCCATATCGCACTTCCGGTTTTTATTTCAAGTAATACTGCAGCTCCAGCATGCATCACTGGACGCACACACACTGCGATGTTGCTCCAGTTATGTCTGACCCAGTGATATCTCCGGCACATCAAACAACGTTAATGCACTTAGACTGGTGAACTGATGTGAACTGATAATGCATACCTGGAGAGCAGTGTAAGCAGCTTTAGAAGCAGATGCATGAATTTAAAATGTTTACTTATAACCTCTAGTATGAGCAATAGTGATAATGAATCTTGCATTAGCTATCTCCACTAATAGTTATCATTAAAAGCATGCGAGCACTGCTGTAGACTTCTGGAGGCTCATCTCACCCACACAGTTGTCACACAGGCTGCAGTGGGAGGTGCGCGGCGGACGGAAGATCTTGCAGGTGAAGCAGTACTTGAGTTTAACCACCTGCTGGTTGATGACGACCTCCTTGGTGCGCGGCGGGGGGCGGTAAGACGAGGACGAGCCCGTCGGGTTGTCTGCCAGAGAGGAAAACACATTAAAGGCTCTTTAGAGTTTGCTCGAAACAACTGAAACACTTCCTGTCTTTTGAAATTAGGTGAACACTAGAAAAACAAAACCACTGGCACAAGGGAGAACTGTTTTACGCTTGAAGGAAATCAATTTAGTGTAATAATTAGAGCAAAGCGTTGTTTAAAGGTGCTGCAGTGCTTTCACCACTTCACATGAAAAAAGATCCATTAATAATATGCTACATTAAAAGCATTAAGCAACGAGGCAATCAGAAAACTTTATCTCATGAAAAAAACGATTCGTCTAATGTTGGATTTGTGGTTGTTTAAGTCACACAGAGGAAAAGAATCTGTTAAATAAATGCACACCACTGTATGAGGTTTCATACAGACTCAACTAATTTTAAACTCACTTCTTGTAATCTTTCGCTATCATGATGCAAACAGCTGTGTTCCAGTTCATCAAAGCAGAGACACACGCACCTATACTAAATTTATTCTAACGTCGATTATAACGATGGCAACAGATGTGAGTAAAGGTGATCGCCTCTACAAACAGTAAAGCACACTAATAGTTCAGAGATTTATAGACTGTTCACATGAAATAAGTTTTTGCATTCAACTGCTGATTTTTCCATTGTGCTTCTATGTAAACATGTTGCATCTTCTGCAGTCATCACTCAAAATAATGCATGACTCTATTATCTGTATAGCATGTGTGTAAGACTCTAATACAATTATGAAGTAATAATTTTATGACAAATAAATATTTCAGTGAGTAAAACTGGCTGTGTCTATAGTAGGCTGTTATGGACTGCACAGCATTTGTATATTATTTTTAAATATTTTTTTAATGATTATTATTTTAAATTATTGTCCCTGGATCAGTACGATACTCTTGTAATAAAGTAGCGGTGGTAGCAGACATATTTTGAGTATCAGTTCTGGTTGAAAAGAAGCGATCTAATCCTGTTTACATGAAATAAGCTGCTCCCGAGCCGGTTTAAGCTTATGACAGCAGCTCCGGGATGAGCTTCGAAGAACCAAACGATCCAAGATCACGCCAAATCCTCAACAATCAAATCCAGCTAACTGAGTTAGCGACGTACGAAGAACGGGCCCCTGGGCAGCATTCAAGCGTAGCCCCACAAAAAGGACAATATATGGTGAACTTAACGTCAGGAGCAAGCAGTGTTAAAACTAATCAAAGTACTTCAGACTGCGAATACTTGTGACATGCACACAATTGTCCGTTTCTACAGACCAACTGCCCCCTAGTGGTTGGGAGCATTTTAGTTGTGTTGTGGCTTAATTTTGTTGTGTTATGAGCTTATGTTCGCTTTTTAATTGCATTGTGTTGTGCATTAGGGCTGCAAAATTCAATCAAAATTAAAGCGCAAAGGCAATAAAGTCGCAATCAGACAGAACCTGTATATCTATAATGAAATGCTAACCGACATAGCCTTTATCGCTGCTTAGAATACAAAGAAATATTGTGTGCCTTAATTATTCTGCTTAAGAAGTCACATCATTTCACAGAAGGATTTATTTCAAACACACGACTGATGTTATGAAGTGAGTTTGGAGTAAAAAACATGCTATTAATAGGGATGCACGATAAAGATCTGCTGATATTTAATGTGCATCTTGTCAGTAAAGCCGGTTCTGTAATCAGAAGTAAATCTCTACATGTGTGTGATTTCACATGGAGCACATTCACTACACAGAGCCGTTGTTCACCGACAAGCTGCGCCAAACCACGATCATGTTTTGCGCAGCTTGTCAGTGAACAACGGCTCGGTGTAGTAAATGCTGCTCAATCTGAAAGCAGGTGATGGAGATTTACTACTAATCACAGAACCGGCTTTACTGACTAACTGTGCATGACAATCGCGATTAATCGTGCATCCCTATTGGGCCACCGTATCAAATGCTCTCAAAAACAAACTTTACTTAATATCTGCCACTTGGATATAAATTCTGATTTTAAATTTCGACTTGCAACAGATATACCGCAAATAGCAAACTTGCAACATTCATCACAGATATAAAACATGACAACTACACGCAAACTAAGCCTTTATTCCAGAAGCAGCCTGCAGTGAAGGTCAGAGGAGGACAAGTAAGCCAGAGGGCTATGAATTCGTCTTAAAACAGAAAAATAAAATAAAATGCTGTCACAGAAAAAGAGACACGTCATGCACTTCTCCATTTCCCAGTTCCTCACAAACACATCAGTCTGAACCACTTGAGCGGATCAGAAATTCGACGATGATGATTATTTTTATTATTGTTCAAACTAATAACTGCAGCTCTCTGACTGGCAGATTATATTCCTGTTTGGAGGACATCTGAGATAATGGATGAGTCTGCACCGCAATCATGTGACCTCGTTCAGAGAGAAACATACTTCTCACTGCAACCACCAGACGTGAATGTGCTACTACTGAGCAGGTGAAGATCTCAGTTTGAGTTCTGAGGAGTGTGTGTTCATGACAGTCGTCCTCTGTAATTAGGACAGGATGTCCTCTTATTTATCATAGAGAAGAAGAGATGGCAGCACGTCCACTCGTCCAGGCCAGTGCAAAGGCTTATTTGGCATTCGGCTTTCTCTGTTAGAAGCCAAATTCCCAAATCAAACCAGCTCAGGCACTTCTCTCAAACAAGGTTATTATTTACTTTTATGCATTTAGCATACACTTTTATCCAAAGTGACTTACAGCAGATGAAAAGGGCCAACAATATCCATGATCTGCTTTCCAAATCACGGTCACTTTAGCAAAAAAATTGCAACAGCAAATCTGAGTGTTAAAAGTTTAACAAACTAGAATCCATGCAGTCAGTGATTTACTTCACAGGAACTTCCAGATCGTAGGGACTGCTATTGAGACGACTATATTTTGTCAACAGAATTTCATTACACAAAGGTAAGTGTGAGTGCAAATTTACAACATTTTGTAAAAGATAAAAACTTGTGGAAACTTTGGCAAACTTTTGCATACAAAAAGGTTGACCGTCTGTTGTTAATAGTTATGTGATATATGAAGCTCACACAGAAAGTCACTCTCAAACCAAGCAGCTTCCAGACGGTCAACGATGCAAATCCACGGGACCGACGTGAACCCGATGCAAAATTAGCATTAGGAAGTCTTTCGTGTAAAACTCTTAATCCAAACGGATACTTTGCACCATGCAAAATTTTTATAAGGTCTTATGCTAAATATGCAACAAACGACACCAAGTCAACAGTCCAAGACGTGCATCTAGTGCATGTTTACAAACGCATAATATAAATAACAATTCAATATTATATTTTCATTTATTTGTCAGCCAATGTTATTTCTGTTCATACACTGTAAAAACTAAACAAAAAAAGCTGTTTCAACAAAGCGTTTGTGCTGTTTTAAAACTTTGTTCAACTTGAAAATATTTAGTTTTTTTTAACAGTGTAGTCGATTTACTTTTTTTTTTTTTTTTTGGTTTTAAAATTGAAAATTTGGAATAACATGATTCTCTTTCTATATCTGTATGCATGAATATGGAGGACCTTAATGCATTTGCCGAAATGTAGCAGCGACAGAACACACTGCACTGAGCCCTCCATCCCATAATGCATTGCCTTATGACTTGACCTTACATATCCATAGAGACGAATGAAGCAGCAGCATCACACATCACATTTAGTCAAACCTAGACTAAAAATGCTAATCAATCCGGTGTGTTTCTGTAGATGATAACTGATAGCAGTGCTGTAGTAATCCTGAGACGAGTGCTCCTCACCGATCTGCTTCTCGACGTCTGCCGCCTCCTCTGGTGTGGCCCGGGGCAGAATCCCCGGATCCGTGAAGCTGGTCTGGAGGAGAGAGACCATCACAAACACAAACAGGACCCCTCCGATGGCCGGGATGCAGCCGGTGAGGTTCTGCACCAGGTACGGGCAGCTGGAACCACACAACACCTCCGTCAGCAAAACACCATAACATACAGATCTGAGCGTTAGAATCCAACACAGTTTCTACTTAATGTGCTGCATCCACAGGGAAGAGCTGTACAATACGGTGATTAACGCCGCAATTAAATGAGCCACGTTTAAGTAACCATACATTGTTAATTAAGTCCCTAAAAGTGACCTCAACACAAATGATGTCCTGAGAGAGACTACAGTCACTGTGTGAAGCAGCTAGTGTTTATATCACAGTTATTATTCTTGCCTACTGAGTATTTAGTTAATATTATTATTATAATAATGAAGGTACTGCATACAGATAACATTGAAATTAGCTATGCTAGGGTTGTCACAATAGAAACCTGTTTATCTTGTTGTTGCAGTTCAATATTATCTTCATTATGTAGTTTATGCTTGACTTAAAAATGAAAACCCTTTCATTTCTATTTCATTATTTCCTTTTCGTTCTACAGTGAACACAAAATCTGATTTCTTGACGAATGTTAGATTAGATTACATAACTTGTATTGACATGATAACATTGCTCACATTAAAAAAAAAAGCAATACATTATTCATCATGCACTCATCTTCCTTTATTCTTCTTTTTCACCTTTTAAAATGTCAAAGTCAAAAGTAATTTAAAAATGATCTGAAAGTATAATGCATCACATTACACTTAACATTTGTGTAATGCACTCTTTCCAGATCAAGAGATCTTTAACAGTATCTAGCTTGAATTAACAAATACGTCCAAATCCATTGGCATTTTGAAGCAGGTGTTTTATTATTATTATTATTATTATTATTATTATTATTATTATTATTATAGTTTAAACCCTGAGCTGCACAGTCGGTGACTCGTCTAATGTGTTTCAGACAGTGCTCGTGTTCTCCAGAGAACAGCACACTTACTCGAATATGAAGAAGAGTCCGCTGGTGAGCAGGATGAGCGCCAGTGTGAGCGGCAGCACGCCGCTTTGACGCGCCGCGATGATGCGTCCCTCGCAGCAGAAGCGGTTTTTCCCGGGAAACACCTCCCATTTCCTCCGGAGTCGTCTGGACGTGTGATCGGGCGGAGGCGTCGCGAGCGCCTGGGGATCTATCTGCTGATATTCTCGGTTTTTCATCCTTCCCGGCGATCAGCGTCGGTCAAACATCAGCTGCTGCGCGGAGAGATGTCGCGCGATGGCGTCATGCTTTATTAGAGAACAGACCGCAGTCCGATCGGCGCGCGACGTAACGCGACGTCACAGACGCGTCCTCGCTGCAAGCTTCAGGAAAGCGGCGGCTTTGCTGTGGTCCCTCGGTGTAATAAAAACCTTGGTGTAATAAATGACGGACGCAGAGCGAGCATCAGTGTTTACATGAAGAGCGCAATGAATGATGATCCGCGCGCAGATGATGCTCGCACACAGGATGTGACGTAACAGTCCTCAGATGCTCTTCACATGACAGCAGCTGCCCAATATCTCTCATGGCATAATCTGTTGAAAGCTTCTCATGGATTAACCATCAATGGTGTTTAGAGTCATCCTGGCATATCTATCTATCTATCCATCTATCCATCTATCTATCTATCTATCTATCTATCTATCCATCTATCCATCTATCTATCTATCTATCTATCTATCTATCTATCTATCTGTCTATCTGTCTATCTGTCTATCTGTCTATCTATCTATCTATCTATCTATCTATCTATCTATCTATCTATTTCTGTCTGTCTATCTATCTATCTATCTATCTATCTATCTATCTATCTCTCTCTGTCTGTCTGTCTATCTATCTCTCTCTGTCTGTCTGACTATCTATCTATCTATCTATCTATCTATCTATCTATCTATCTATCCATCTATCCATCTATCTATCTATCTATCTATCTATCTATCTATCTATCTATTTCTGTCTGTCTATCTATCTCTCTCTGTCTGTCTGACTATCTATCTATCTATCTATCTATCTATCTATCTATCTATCTCTCTCTGTCTGTCTATCTATCTCTCTCTGTCTGTCTGACTATCTATCTATCTATCTATCTATCTATCTATCTATTTCTGTCTGTCTATCTATCTATCTATCTATCTATCTATCTCTCTCTGTCTGTCTATCTATCTCTCTCTGTCTGTCTGACTATCTATCTATCTATCTATCTATCTATCTATCTATCTATCTATCTCTCTCTGTCTGTCTGTCTGTCTGTCTATCTATCACTCTCTATCTATCTATCTATCTATCTATCTATCTATTTCTGTCTGTCTATCTATCTATCTATCTCTCTCTGTCTGTCTATCTATCTCTCTCTGTCTGTCTGACTATCTATCTATCTATCTATCTATCTATCTATCTATCTATCTATCTATCTCTCTCTGTCTGTCTGTCTGTCTGTCTGTCTATCTATCACTCTCTGTCTGACTATCTATCTATCTATCTATCTATCTATCTATCTATCTGTCTGTCTCGCTGGTTGTCTATCTCTCTCTCTCTCTGTCTGTCTGTCTATCTATCTATATATCTATCTATCTTTGGACTTTATTGTTAAACATCTTGTATGATTAGCTCTTGAGTTCGTTTTTTTTTTCTTTATTGTTTTCATCTTTTCCTTTTTCCAAAACTAAGAATTGCAGCAGCTACAAGGATTATTATTGAAATGTCTCTGAATCACTTTTAATCCATCAATTTAACCCTTTTGAGAAAAGGTAATCATCACAGTTCTACTTTAAGTAAATACTATTCATTTATAATTTTTATTAATCTTGAAAAAGATTTCACTAAACAAACAAACTTCAAAAATAAAATCCACACTGATATGATAATCAGAAATGTTTCTTGAGCAGCAAATCATCATATTATGCTGATTTCTGAAGATCATGTGACATTGAAGACTGGAGGAATGATGCTGAAAATACAGCTGCACATCACAAATAAATTACATTTTAAAATATATTCACATGGAAAACAGTTATTTTAAATTAGAATAATAATTCAAAATTGTATTGTTTTATTTGTTTCAGGAAATGCAGCATTAAGCGGCATAATATTTAAATCTTCCTGACCTCAGTGTAAAATTCAATAATATCTGTTGGCCAAAAAAAACAAAAACTAAAAAATAAATTCAGTATTACATTTTTGTACATAACAGTGGGTACGGAAAGTATTCTCTTTGTTATATTGCAGCCAATAAAATACTGTTAGACCAAATTAAATCATGTCAATAATGCTTTTCATTCTGAAAACATGCAGCACTTTAGGGTCATTGTGTTGAGTGAGAAAAGCTTTTTTTTTCAAGACTTAACAATAAAATAAATCTAACTAAAGAAATATTCAGTTCCACACACACACACACACACAGAGAGAGAGAGAGAGAGAGAGAGAGCGAGCGAGTATCAGTGACAGCTTGCCCCATTCTCACATCATTTGTGTTTGTGGGGCCGGACACGGCTTAAAAGTACTCATCCAGTTGAATCAATCAATATATTCTAAAGCTACAATCAACACATTCTGATGCAGCTTCAATTTAACTGAGTATTAATACATCTGTGATCCCGTTCATACAGTTCATATAGTAGTGTTCATACTCATCCCTATTTCATCTATTTATATTTCAAAACCATTATTTCAATGCAACACAACTAAGAATTTTGTTATTTATAATAAAGTTAAAAAATATATATATAAATATTAAGAGAATAAAAATGTAGTTCTGTGTTAACTGTTAGTAAATGACGAATGTGTTGAGTCATTCTGTTCGTTCTTCTGGAAGTGTTGCAAAGTATTTTGCATCCTGTTGCATTTCTGAGGTTAGAAATGATAAACTATAATTAGATTAGTTCATAAGAAAAACACATACTTCATGTTTGTGACTAAGTGAAATGAAAGACTAAAATAAGAACCAGAAGGAAGATATAATGGTAGAGAATTATATCTTCTCTATCTATTATATCTTATGTATAATGTATGTGCATATATATATATATATATATATATATATATATATATATATATATATATATATATATATATATATATATATATATGCACATACATTATACATACACACACAGAACAAAATTATAAACGCAACACTTTTGTTTCCCCCCCCCCATTTTTCATGAGCTGAATTCAAAAATCTAAGACTTTTTCTATGTACACAAAAGGCCTATTTCTCTCAAGTATTGTTCACAAATCTGTCTAAATCTGTGTTAATGAGCACTTCTCCTTTGCTGAGATAATCCATCCACCTCACAGGTGTGGCGTATCAAGATGATGATTAGACAGAAGGATTATTGCACAGGTGTGCTTTAGTCTGGACACAATAAAAGGGAACTCTAAAATGTGTAGTTTTATCAAACAGCACAATGCCACAGATGTCACAAGTTTTGAGGGAGCGTGCAATTGGCATACTGACTGCAGGAATATCCACCAGAGCTGTTGCCTGTGAATTAAATGTTCATTTCTCTACCATAAGCCCAGGACCTCCACATCCAGCATCTTCACCTCCGAGATCGTCTGAGACCAGCCACCTGGACAGCTGCTGCAATAATCAGTTTGCATTACCAAAGAAGTTCAGCACAAACTATCAGAAACCATCTCAGGGAAGCTCATCTGCTGCTCGTCCTCTTCATCGGGGTCTTGACCTGACTGCAGTTCGTCGTCGTAACAGACTTCAGTGTGCAAATGATCACATTCGATGGCATCTGGCACTTTGGAGAAGTGTTCTCTTTACAGGGCAGATGGCAGACAGTGTGTACAGATCTTTGCAACATGGGGCCGTATATCGATCTGTACATCTGTGTATAAGAATGAGTAAAGCTGTTTGTTGTTAGGAAGACAAAAAGATTGAAAAGTTTAACTTTTAGACTGGTCTAGAGCCCTGCATTGGGGAGGAAGGAGATATTTGAGTATCGGTTCATTTTTGTGAAGCGCTCCTGTTAAATACAAGACGGCAGAAAGTGCACCATGATTATTTTCTTTATTTTATAAAAGCACAACGTTTTGTTGATAGTGAGTGCACACAAATAAAAGTAACCCTTTACAGTTACGAATGATGCATTACTCTTACCTTTATGAGCAAAAATGATGGCGTAACCACAGAAAAAATTGCAAGTGATTGTGCTGGCATCTCCGTGTCCTACAGAGCACACCTTAGCTAGCTCTTTCCGCACAAACGATTGGATATACAGCACATTTATCTAGCTTTAACATTTAAACATGCTTGAACTGTTTTTTACAGTATCTATAGATTTCATTTTAGGCAAGTCGTGATGATTTGAGAAGGCTAAATTGATCAAACATAGGTTCACTGTCTGGCGCTGGTCGCTTGGTCGTAAAAAAAAAAAAAAAAAAAACAAGACAAAAAAACTTGTATTTAACATACAAAAAAAAAAAAAAAGTCCAAACGTTTTTCTAAATTAAATTCAAAACTTAACGAAATATAATCACTTTGCCATTACATACAAAACTGAATTATTTTAATATCTGTAACAGTAGTAGGCTATTAGCTGTTTTGGGAGGGAGAAGAAGAGGCCCGTGCAGGGCTCTGGTCTGCCTCAGTGGTGCAACACACTCGTCAATGTCAAATTCATCGACTTGACCAATCAAATCAAATAATGCGGGTCTTACTACTGTCAGAACAGGAGTTTGTGGAAAGATGCGAGTAGTAGTCTACTGTATTAGAAAACAGTTTTAACGATAGAAATGTTTAGCAGTAATGGATTATCTAGTGATGCAAACTATTCAAACTTTTATGAAATTTCGCCGTTTTGAAAGGAAAATATGCGACAGGCAGGCTAATGATTCATGTAAAACATAAATGTGACAATAGACGTTTGCATTTTCGACTATTAGACATATGAATAAAAAAGAGTGTGCACCTTAAAATAAAATATTATTTTCAAATAGTGTAAATTGATTACTTCATATGAAGAGTTCAGATGCAAAAGCCTCTAAGTGTCGTTTGAAATCTTCTAAAAATTAGCATTTTTATCAGGCTCCCATGTGTAGGTTCTGTAATTTCACTTTAATGGCAATGAATACTCCCAATAAAGTAAAATAACTGAACATAAACATAGGAGCATGAGAAGATAATCAATTCAGAAGAACATGTTGGATGGCACTTAGAGGCTTTTGCATCTGACTCTTCATATATAACTTTCTACAAGCCTAGAACTTATTTTAGCATTCACTTATTACTTTATTATTATGCAGTAGATCCTTATGAGTGTGTCAGCGAGTCACAATCGATCATATATGGGTTAAAGTTGCCTTATAGTTACTATAGCAAAACTTACTATAGTATTTTTTCATGTGGGTTTAGAGAGCAATTCCTGTCCTGTTTATTAATTATGTCTATGTATTGGATAAAACGATCAGCCTTGAATGATGGTGTTTTCACTGTAAACACAAAGTGCTGTTATCTGCGCATAACCACTAGATGGAGCTGTGGGATCAAACATTATACTTTAAACGCAGCCTGCTTCCGTTATTAAAAGGGTTTGGTCTGATATAACGACATTAATGCAGCCACGTGTCTGCGTGCTCATTATGATTCAAAAGCGCATAACATGCATGTATAAAATACAAAGAATTAATAATCATTGAGGATTTAGAATATGCTTATAACACAATTGTAAAACACATTGGGAGGGATACATCTATAACAATGCACTGCTTTCTAATCACTCGGTTTGCAGTATGAAACATTTACACCGTGAACAAGAAAGCAGTTTTTATGTATGCATGGAATGTGCCGCTAATCCCACAATGCAATGCGCTGGCTTTGACCTTGACTTTCCCGCCTAATGAAGTGTAAGTAATTACAGCTGCAATTTTACCATCTCTTTGAGCCTACAGTGTTCTTCATTTCATCAAGCAGCCTTGGTGTTTCTCCACACGGTTAATACTAAAACCATACTGCAGCAGATGCCTGTAGAGTCAGGCCTCCAGTCTAGTCCTGTCCCATCAGTTGTGAAATTGTGGAGAATGCTGATTACAGAAGTGAACAGATTTTTGCAAATTACAGTGAAGTAGTGACAATGCAAGCAAACGGGACATGTACTGAAAAATTACCAAACGAAATGGGAGACCCGAGTTCGTATTGAAGCACCTACCTGAATTTTGACAACGTTTTGGTTGTGCAAATCCCTTCTGTACTGATATCACTGTTCTAGAATAGATTAACGAATATTAGTTGTGTCACCAATGTAAACCATAAGGATTTGGTCCTGTTAAGAAGCTTGTGTGCCTGAAGATCAATTGCTTTGTTCTGAAACCGGGATTGAAATTATTGCGTTTTATTCTGGGTTTCACACTGCAAAGTTTCTAGACGTAACGTGCGAGTAAAGATTGTCGTGTTCACATATGCCCAAACGAACCAAGCTAATGGGGTAAACACGGCAGGTATAAAAGCACCCTTAATGCATATTAAATTTGGATATTAACTCTAAGAATTATTGGACAGCAACTATGCACAGATGGTTTTTGACAGACTGCACCACAACATCTGAACATGTATTTTATCGAAGTCTTGCGACTACACTTGAAAATCAGTGGCATATGAAAATTTTACTTCCATTATAAGTGCTTTACTACTACCTTTTAAAGAGAGATTAATCTAAATGTTTTTTATGGTAATTATCGATGCAACAAATGCAGTCTGTAGAGCTTGACGTGTATTAAATTCATAGACCTCCAACTGCATGATTATAAAAGTCGTTACAAATGAATCAATCACACGCGTTTTACCAAGATTTAATGTACATTTATTCTTAACACGTGGAACATATAGTATAAAGATTTCATACGGAATAAATGATTTCATTAAGCCAAAAAAGGGGGAAAAAGGAATTTACAACAAGTTTTTAGCTACATCATCTGAAATACAAATATGAATCCATAGCACTGGAATCGACTAAAGAAACCGCTGGGAAAGAGGGAAACCAAACTCGTTTACTGTATCTGTTCTGATGAATGATGATGAAATCAGTTGGAGTAATGGACTTGTCTGGTTTGATATATGCCTCTACAGCTTCGACGAAAGGAACTGAAATGTTATGTGCATGGGATCGCAAGGGCAGAAGATTGCATCCCTACAGTCAGAGATGTGCGGAGAGGAAGGTGGTAAATAAACACATGGCAATGCGCAATGAGAGATCTGTAGAGTGAAACCTTTAATTCGTCAAATATTAAAAACGGTGAAGAGCGCCATAAGATGAGAGAGAAAGAAAAAGAGCAAAGTGTAATTTACAACATCATTATATACACTGCAGCCTGGACTGCATCTAGAGCTCAAGACCAGTCCTAAGAGGTGATTTCTTTAAGGGTCAAGTCATACAATCGAGGGACAAAGAAGAGGTCGGGGTGTTGTAGGTTCACGTTACTTTGGGGGGAAAGCCATTTTTTCCTCTCTCAACATGAACTAAAATCATCATTTTTTTTAAAAACTACAGTTTTTTCGCTGCCAAGCCAGCGTTATCTCAGTGTGAAACAGTATTGTTACAGTATGTTTACAGTTTTAAGGTGTACAGTACAGAAAAAAAGTTCTACAATCTACTGCACAGGCCTCCGATTTACATGTCTGTTCACAGCCAATGACCTGGTTCCTTTAGGGCTAAGTATATATATAATCCAAGTTACAGCAATTAATACCACACACCAGAGTCTGAGAGTCCGTTTAGCCTCAAGAACCAGATAATGGTCGCCTCCGTGCCCGTCCTCACCCGGAAGGTGAATACAGGCACAGTTTTCCCCCAAACTCACTGTAAACGTGACAGCAACTTTGGTTACAGTTTTGTTGTTTTTTGTCTTTTCGTCATTATTTTTCCTTATAAAAAAAGTCCAAAGGGCAGCGCACTCTTGCAGGCGAGAATCTCAAATTCGTATCCATACATGTTAAATCCGTCGCGACTTATATCCGTCCTTGAGAGCGAAGCAAGGGTAGACAAACAGTGGAATCTGAGGTGATTTTGCATAAATTAAAAAAAAATCAACATACAGTCCATCAGTTTCGCTGTTAAATTTTCTCCACTCACGCAGACACACACACATTAAAAACAACGAGTGGGGAAAAACATGATCGCCCCCACGGCTGTCATGACTTGCCAATCAGAAAAAGTACGTCACAGATTACATGGGACACCAAAGAGTTCATGAGCGGGGACACTGATATGTCCAGTAGCCGTGACTCATACAGCCTGAACTCCGAGTGGTTCTCTTCCACTTTGGCAAGAGCGTGCAGGGCACGAGCCGCCCGCCGCATCATGTCCACACTAGTGGGCTCGAAGTGCGCACCCTGTAAGTGCATCAATGAGCCCTGACTCTGTTGGAACTGGGTGGCTGCAAGACTGTCTTCCAAGAAGCCAAGAAGGTTTCCTACACTGCCTTTTTGCACAGCAATAGCCCGGGCCGTGACGCTGTCGCCTTGCGCCAGGTTGGCTAGCAGCACCACCGCCATCTCCCGACAGACGGGCACTTTGCGGTCGCCAACCATTCGCACGAGAAAGCCGTAGAGCTTCTCAAGGCGGCTGAAAGGCGGTGTAGCCAAAATGAGGTCAACATTGTTATCCTGGATGCTAAGCTTGCTGAGGGTTTCCAGGACAAGTCTCTGGGGAGACAGAGTCCCGTTGAGCCCCAACGTGGGGAAAGGGTCAACAGCTTCCGCCGAAGGGCACACGGCCCAGTGGAGCAGGCCATCCAGCAGCGGCAGGCAAATACTTTCAGGGTAGATGGACAGATCCAGCTGGCCTGAGATGTTCGCTAACGTGACCAAGCAGTTTTCCCGCAGAACTTCGAGACAGTCCCACCACCACTCATCTCGCTCACAGCTGACACCTTCGTCTACCTCTTCCTCTTTCTCGTAGGTAACCGGGGCCTGCTTGCGTTCAGGATGCCAATGATGCAACAGCACCAGCCGGCCAAGCAACAGCAAAAGTCCTGGATGCTTTGACATCTCCAGATCATTGCCAGGAATGAAGGAAAGGCTGCGAATGATATTGCAAACGCAGATGCAGCGGCGGGCGAGAGAGTCCTGCCAATCTGAGAACATACAGAGCGGGGTCTCGTCTTTGCTGTGTGGCTCGTCCTCTAAGATCTTGATATTGCGACTCTGTAGCGCTAGGTCGATGCCAAATAGAAACTTATTCTCCTTGTCGCTGTTTTGATTGCCTCGGACCGCTTCCTCCGTTACAGAGCCTTGCCGAGCTGAGAGTACGTCATCAATGGTGGCCGTTATACTCGTCGACGTGCTTGCTGTTGTAGTGCTTTTACCTTCGGACGATGGTTGGACTGGGGATGGTGGAGGTTGTACTTTCTGATGCTCTTCGTTTATCTGAGGCTTCTCAGCATCCTCCGTAACAGTCTCCACTACTTGAGACACCTTCTTGCGTGGCTCGACATTCACTGACATCCGTTTCCGATGCTTCAAGAGCTCAGTCCTGCTCTCAAAATGGGTTTGTATGTGTTCTGTGGTGTCTCCACCACCCACACTCCAATGAATAAGACCGCTATCAAACGCTTGTCGCCGACCCAATTTACTAGCGCGCCCAATCACAAACAGGTCTTTTTTCCTCAATATCTTGATGGGAAGCTTGTCGAATTTACTAGCCTGCTTTGGCTTCTCCTGGGAGGCACTGGTGTCCTGCAATGGGGTGGATGATCGGAAATCTTTGCAAGAATTATCTTCGCCTTCCCTCTCTTCTACATCATTCTTGTCATTAGATTGTTGGACCAGCGTAGTCTCCTCTTTCTCTTGCTTGACCTGAACCTGTGACGTATGCACAGTGTTGCTCTCTATATCTTCATCGTAATCCTCATCCTCCTCTTCCATCTGCTCTGCCTCTGGCCCTTCCTCATCAGACATCTCGGGGTCAATGGCATCTGGGTCAATTAGTGTACGTTGCCCAGGGTCGCCAACCTCATACTCTTTCAATATGCCAAATATCTCGATTAGGCACCTTCGGAAATACTCAACAATGAGCTCAAGGAAGCCAGGAAGCTGAAATGAGAAGATAAAGATCAATGAAATCACACTAGTTGACTAAACTGGCCCATCTCTAGTCATATGGTCTATACCAGCGATCACAATACTCGGTCCTGGAGGGTCGCTGTCCTGCAGAGTTTAGCTAATTAAACACACCTGAAGCAGCTAATCAAGGTCTCACTAGGTATACTTGAAGGTTCTAGTCAGGTGTGTTTGAAGCAAGTTGAAGCTCAACTCTGCAGGACACCAGTCCTCCAGAACCAAGTTTGGTGACTCTGGTCTATACAAACTACTCACCTGATTCAGATTAAAGTTAGAAATGCTGTTGTCGTCATACAAAAGAATGTTAATGGTATCCAAAGCCCAAGTGCTCTCAGCTAACAAGCCTGATTTGAGGGACATCATGACTCGCCAGGCCTCTGGTGTTCCTGAAACCAAACAAAAGCAATTTTTAGACCACCCCCAAAACCAAAATGGATTGGGACACAAGTACTCATGGGAACAATGCAATGAGCCTCTTACCAATATCCTTCATGGTAAGCCGACGCCGTGGTTTCAGAATGGGCTGCGTGGCCTCTGTTGAACCTGGTGGGAATGCCACATCTCTCCGAATCAGAGGGGGCTGCACTGGCGCCTGGGCAATGTGTGATGCAGGAACTGGAGGTCCAGCCTTCTGGATCTTCATCCCTGCGTGCATGTATAGAGACTTACTGGGTGAGGTCCTGTTCTCCATTGGTCTTGGCATGGGTGCAGGGCTGGACACTTGAGGAATGTGGTTCTGGGAGGACTGAAGGGACTGAGGAGGTCTGGACATTGGCGGCCCAGAGGCCCCAGGCCCGTACGGGTGCTGCCGCTGGTTAACATGGCCAGCCCAAGGTCCCTCGTGGTTCATGCGCTGATCTGAAGGCATCATGTCTTCAGAACGATTCATGCCATGGTAGCCTTGACCTTGGGATGGGACACCAGAGGGCCCCTGGCGATTGTGATAGTTTGGGTAGTTCATCTCATTACGCCCAGGCCACATGGGACCTTGGGGTCCATCGGGAACTGAAGGCATGGAGCCACTCATGGAGCTACCCATCATCTGTGGTGGCATGGAGGGCTGGGAGTTTGGACCACCCACGTTAGGTCCTCGATCTCTCCCAAAACCGAAAGGAAACTGGCTCTGTGGGCCCGGAGGTCGTCTTTCTGCGCCTGGATAGGCATTATACTGGTTATACATATCAGGTTGGGACTGAGGTCCACCTGGAGCCTGGGGTCCCGGCTGCTGACCACTGAAAGGGTACATGTCCCCTTCATGACGCTTTGCAGGAGGACCGTAAACACCATCAACTGGTCTCTTCTGTGTGTAATTCTGTATTTGAAAATTATAATTTTTTAATATTTAAGGCAATGTCACATCTAATAACAATGTTCTAATTTTAAAAAGATTGTATTTCACTGACCGGTTGCTGTTGCGGGTAAATTCCTGACTGTTGGTTTGGGTATGGTCCACTAGGGGGAGCACCTTGGCCAGGGTATTGATTACTGTAAGAATCAAGCCTGCAAACCAAAACATACTTGTAGTTTCAGAAAGGCCCAAAAAGCATGAATGCTCAAAAGCAAATAGCATAAAATGTTTATTAAATGCTAACCTCTGTTGCTGTGGGGGCCGGTTGGGTGAGTACATCCCTGCATCTGAAGGCATCATGTTAGGCTGTGGACCCATACTGCCATCTGGGCCCATACTTGAATCTGGTCTGTGAGGAAATAAAAAAACAGCAACTGAAGACACAACTCCTTGGTTGGGTTGTGTGTTGAAATGTGAAAAAACCATTGCAAAGCGACTATAACGTGCAACATTATCACTCAATCTGATTTCTGTATTAATGGATTGCTACAATAAACTCGCTGGCTACACTTGATGCAAATACTTGGAATAAATGCACTCACCTTCTCTCATATCCTGGACCATATGGGTACTGTTGTCTTTGACCCATCTGCATATTTCCCATTGGTCCTGGGGGGCCTCTGTTATATTGTTCAGTTATGCCACTGTTTGGGCCTGGACCTGGGCTCATGAACTGCTCCCCTGCTGAAAATGTAAGCAGAGAGTCAAACCGAGTGTCCTCTTTTGTACACTAAAATATAACATACAACCTATAATTTTATGAGTTAATTACCACATGCCAAATCATCAAAAAGCACAATCTACACTTAAAAGTATAACAGTCACCTTTTCTCATTCCACCGAACGGGTCCTTATTGGGCTCATAAGGGCCCATGCGGCCCATCATATCTGGTCCACCCATACCAGGCTGATAACCTGAATTGGGGGTCACAGAGTTTCGTCTGGAAAAAGCTGGATCCCCACCATCAGCAAACGGGTCCTGCAAATTCACACTGCTCCTGTGTGAGACAGATAATGTCAGATGTACTCTGGCCCTTGACAGTCATCCTGAATATCCTATCCCAAAACTGAGAGACAGCATTGAGATGTACCTAGCACCAGGCATGGGCGGCATCTGAGGGTGCGGTGTTGAGGCAGGTGTAGGGGGCTTTAGGTCTCCCCCTTCGGCCATAGAGCTGCTGGTCGACTGAGGCGTCTGAGGACCCTGTAACGATCCCGATCCAGCTGGGAGAAAAAAAAAGATTGGATCTGTCATTCAGCAAATCCTAAAAGAGGTTCAGTCGACATCATATTGTGTGTAGTAAACACTGTGCTTTAATAAGAACCACAAACGAGAAAACCCAAATCCTTGTCCACATGACTAGAATTTAGACATCAAATACATTCCCACAGCCTGCGATTGTCGCTTTCACAGCACTTTTTACTGTCATTGTGGACAGACAGCATGCCAACACGCAGCGACACGCTTTCGAGGAAATGCGCTGAGCTCGGCTCATTTGGCAACCTTCCCCTGCCTGAAATCACGCTGCTTTTCATGCCGCTTAATCTCATTTGAGGACTTTCCCCCACTGGTGACACAGGGAGAGGTGCTCTGCCAGCTAAGTGCTCAGAGACTATCATCCTTCGGTTTAAAGCTCCATATCCCAGCATGAGAGAGTCTCCATTACTAGCACTCAACCAGCAGCTAACACTTACCACGCAGATAAGTGCTTACTCATGTGTTGAAGAAGAAGAGATGAGGCAAAGCTTTACTTTGACGTCACCGTTTCTCCAAACGCTCTGTCAGATGCCAAAAGCAAGGAACACACTTTGCAAATATACACTCACGGTTTGCTGTAATACTGACCTTCATCTCCACACTGTTACCTCAGATGCCCAGACAGTGATTCATCTCGGGTGAAACGTTAAAATATTTTGTCCGGGATGCCATGAGCCCGGAGACCAGTGTTGGGAGTTACGTATTACAAGTAACGTGAATTGCGCAATAAGCTTACTTTTAATAAAGTAACTATTAAAGTAATGCATTACTATATTTGAGTTCGACATTTTCAAATAAGTGTACTGACTGACAGCTCTCAAGAATATCCTTTATGTACTCAATCCCATTTTAGTAGCTAATGTGTTTGCTGCTGACCTACTAATACACAAAAATGACTTTAGATAAACATTTGCGTTTCATGATTTGTTTTTTTTTATTGCTGAAGAGCGTTGAACTTTCTTCCCCTGCATCTTATTCTTTATACAATCCAGAATGGCAGCACAGCCGAAAGATTGTGGAATAAATAGTGCTCATAAATGGCTGTTCATTTAAAATGTGCAGTGGCTTGGACCTGAAAACAGTATTTCCTTATGACTGAAAGGAGCAGTAAACGATTTCAGAGAAACACTTGAACATTTAAATGAAC
The DNA here is from genome assembly GCF_003368295.1 of Carassius auratus. Taxonomy (NCBI): domain Eukaryota; kingdom Metazoa; phylum Chordata; class Actinopteri; order Cypriniformes; family Cyprinidae; genus Carassius; species Carassius auratus. Next base: position 3,684,968 of record NC_039261.1, read on the forward strand.
ACTCAAACACTTGCTAACTCTCGGTTCTGTGCGTGCTGGAAAAGATACTGTAATAACTGTATTATAGTGAAAAAACCGAAGCAGATTGGAGAGATCAGGCCAAGCACCACAACATTCTTGTAGCCAGTTAGCAATAGGGTGTTTAACCTCCATGATGGGGCGAGAGATAGAGAGAGCAAGCTGGAGGTTTGTAGACTGTAGAAAAAGAGATGGCCTAGGCATTAACAAACAGGAAAATATCTCAGAAATATAACCTAATAAAGAAGATTTATGAATGAGCTAGGACTCCAATTTATATTGGAAAAGCTTCCCAGCGCTGGATGTTAGAGAGTGGGAAGGACCAGAAAAGGATGCCAAGGTTGCTTTATTTCTGCTCGACATGTAACATTGGCTCTACCATTTCACAGAACCAAGACATGCTGCTGTAGATTAGCATTAGATTCATCCATACTTCAGAGAGGCGTCTGAAGGGTGAACAGTTAGCCCATGCATGCGTTGCATAGCATGGGATGAATTTGGGGGCAAAGCAATGAAGGCAGGGGTGTGTTTGTTTGGGTTTTTCTTAAATTACTTACTGCACCTTTAAGCAAACCGCAGAGGGGTCCAGAACAAAAAAATAGATGTAAGAATAAATAAATGTTTTCCCCAGTTTGAAGCACTGAATGAGCGATTACATATAGGCTCTCTTATAAATCAGCAATTATAGACGAGAATTGTAAACAGTATTGCCAATATCCACACAGCTGACAGCTGTACCTGTTGTAGTTTGTTGATGCTGTGCACTTTTACTTACGCGTGTCTCCGTCACTGATATCCCTCCCTCTGCTCAGCTGAGCTGTGTTTATCAGGTGTGTGTCAGCGCTGCTGTGCTGCAGAGATCAGCACGCTTTAAAACTGATCTTTACACTAAAACTCTGATGTGCATCATCCCAATTTAATAAGCTGAACATAAAAAATGCATTCAATAAGTCATAGTTTTGGTCGCATATGCAACCGTTTTAGTCTCAGTCTGGTGCCCTGCTGCACTTTGATCAGTTTAATTGCTTATTAACCCAACAGATAAACCCGAAATCTGACCGAAAATAGACCGAAATACTCAAATTAACAAGGGAGGCCCCATGTGTCTCATTCCTGATCTAACTATACTGTTACTTCACGTCCTTGAGTGCTCATGCCCGTCCCTCCAAGGCCACACGCCTCACTTCACTTGTGTGTGTGTGTGTGTGTGTGTGTGTGTAAATGTCAGAGTGAAAGGAATGAAGCAGAGAGAGAGACACACAAATGTTTGTGGATGAGCAGCATGTTTGAGCACCACATGTTGCAGCTCATCTTGCGGCCAGCTAGAGGATGACTCATGCTTCCATTCATTAGCTCGCACACAGACTGGGGTCACCGGCAGGTCAGACATATCCTTATCTCACACTTCACTCCTTAGACACACACACACACACAATACCTCAGCCTCCCTCCTCTGGGCAAGTACATCACACTAATGTAGATAAAGAGAGGGGAGGGTGGGAAAGAAAAAAAGATGAGGAAGAAAAACCCAGCGTGACTTTACATGCCACCACCACCTTCGTTTTTTTCCCCCATTCATCTTTTTTCTGGCTTGGCTCAACCCTCCAGGGGGTTGCCTCTGAATCCTGAGGCCAGGAAAAAGCCGTCTGCAGCAGGGAAAGAAAGCAGTCAGCCCGGAGCACCTGACCCAGTGCCAAGCAGACATGCTCTACATCACAGGGGAACCCCTTCCTCGCCCCATTTCTCTTGTAATCTCAGTCACTCTCTACTGAACTCTCTCTCTGGCTCAGAGTCTTTTACATGGGACGCCGTTCTGGACTGAAAAAGCTGGACGGAGTGAAATCGAATGGAGCGCATAACCCATCGGTCTGCTGAAGCGTGTTTAACACCCAGGCTTTTAGCCAGCTTCATACAATAGGCCGGACACACTGCCATTGATGCAGACAAATGCTGTGCTTGCTACAGTAAACACGCTCGGGATGCCTGTCCGGTACATTGCTGCTTCTGATTAATGCATTAAATAATCATAAAAAAAAACAGCATGAAGCACTGGGAACTTCAAGGACGCATCTAAATCTATCAGTTGCATATGTGCAGATAGTAGTGTGTTCATTCTGATGATACACACAGTTGAAGATGATAAACAGTCACACTTTTCAACCATTTTAACGACTGTTGTTGTAGTTTAAAAAGTCATGAACTTTCACTAAAAGAACAAATGGAAGGATATTCATTTTTATTTATATGCACCTATATAGATCTTAGAAAAACAAAAACGACAAGAAACTAATTAAAAAAAAGGATGCACCAAATGTTCAGCAAAAAAATAAATAAACATCACATTTTAGGCCTAAATAATTTTGTAGGGCTGGAACCACTGATCAAAACACTGTGACGTTTTGCATGTGTACAACGTAGATAAACTATAGCAGGTAAAGACGTGAGCTTTGTGGACACTTTACCACACCCAAAACATTTTGACTTTTAGTGTGTTCAGCTTAATGAAAACTGTTATTTCCGTTTCAGTGCCTTCTGGACTTCTGTGAACATTTTTGATTGATCACGCAAACAAACCATGGCATGAACGTTTTCAGTCAACTTCCTGAACAATCTCACAGAAATGTTTATCTTACAAACTAGTGTTTGTTTTTTCTGAACTCTGTTAAACCAAATGTAGTGATGATGAAACTAAAGTTGAAATAAAAAGTGCATTGAAAATGATGCTATTCATAATAGGGTTGGTTGAGGTCTATAAAATTGGCGTTGGACGAGGTCTACAGTGAAACGATGGACGATGACATTGGTGGAGGCGGGGTTTGTTGTGGGGTGTAGTTAGGGGGTGTGTCCAAAGCATGAATCCTTATAAGGCATGGAAAACAGACTCTTCATAGATCAGTGTATAGAACTCCGTATGATCAGTGATGCTGTCAATACTGGATGCAGCGCGACATCATAACCGTCACAAACAGTGTGCACGATCAGGAATCTCGAAATTGAAAGTGAAACTAAAAAGCGATCGTGCACTCAAAAGCAATTTCAATGACATGCATTATAGAGTCTCGCTGATGCCTGAAATATAAATGTAGTATAATTACCTAATGATATAATATTCAAAAACATATTTTCCTCCCATCTCATATTTATTCCCTTGAGAGTTTCCATAAACACGTCATTATTAGGTGTGCGGAAGATTGCGGGGATCACGATGCCGGCTCAACATCATGAAGTCTACCAGCCATTTGCGATGGACGATTGCATCGTCTATGGGACCAATCCTAAATAATACTGTTGTGTATATTGGCAGCAAAACTCATTAATATTTCCCAGCTCTACTCTGAACACAGAAGGGCATAAATAAGCAATGCTATCCCAGCAGAACAGAGTAGTGTGGTAGCTAGCAGTACCGTAAATCACTATAAACGACACAAGGAATGAGCGTCAATCATTACCAGCTGTACTAAACCACATCAAAGAGAAACTCCATTGAAACAAGACATGCACACTATAAAGATTCACATTAATCTAGCTGTTAAAGGTGCGTTATCGGAGCAATGGGAAAGGGTTTATGTCAAGGCAGTTAACGTCTTTTAAGGCTGATTATATGTCCGTTTCCTGGACACATTGTATCTGCATTTGTGAAACTGGCTCAGAATTATACCGCATTTACCTTTCCTTCAAATTTATCGCAACTTGCTTCAATTCTGCATCACACGCCAAACATACATCGGAATAAGAAATGCTGAAAGAAAGCACTAGTCAGAACATTTTCCTGAAGACAGAGTGTGGAAATACACAAATGCAAAATGGCAGAGCAACCAAGTGCAATGAAGACTGAAGCACTAACACTGAAAAGAGGTCTTTCTGCATCAAACCCGGCAAGGACATGAGGTTGGACTGGTTTCATTTAAAAGAGGTGTCTGCACTGACCTGGTGAAGGAGGCTGGACCTTGGCCTGGTTCTTTTTAGGGTCATTGTTGAAGATGTCGGGCGGCGGGTCTTCCCCTCGCTCGATCTTGCACTCGAAGGCGTACAGACACTGGATGTACTGTTTCTTCAGAGAGCTGGCAGCACTACTGGATGTGCCCACATTCAGGTTAGTGGCTATTTCCCTCCACTTCTTATTCTTGTTCACCTGATAACGGCAGACAGACAGAAACAATGACTGAGTGGATTCAAACCCAGCACATACTGTACAAATCCAGCTAAAACTAACATAGTCTGACTACAAAAGTCAACAAGAAATCATAAATGAAATATAAAACTGTCGTTATGTTCTGGTTCTTATTGTGCAAATCATATTACAATTATAATAACAACCAAGGCTGTGTGGATGGCAAAAATAAGATCTAATACTATTATAATTCTAGTGATCAGCTCTAGTTTTCATTTCTTATTCAGATATACAATACAACATTTTTTTAACTTAGTTTCTCTTAAAGTAACAATGCACATAGCATACACAGATTACTGGCTGTCAAGTACACTATGAACAGTGCTTAGTGAGGTACACACATTGACAGAAAACAGCTTAGACTAAAAGACTGTTCTTGAGATTTAAAAAGCCATCTCGGTATCAGTTGAAAATTATATTAGATATGGCAAATACAACCTTAGTTTATCCTATTTTCGGTAGCCGAAATTTGGGTGCTTTACTACAATTGTTTTAATCTGCAATCCAGTCAAACTATATAGGAATCAAATTACCCTCTAAATTAGGGCCCAATGAAATCAATTTTAATTTTTTCCAAAAAATTCCCTTTTTCCATTTTTAATGGTTAAATTAAAGTGGATTAACCAAAACGATTTTTAAAAAGTCTTAATATCAACAACAATTTTACTCAAGTTGGTTAAAAGTTTAACAAAAATTGCATTTTTAGGGCCCTATGAAATGCATTTTATTTATCTATAATTTTTTCTGGTATTCAAATTAAGTCATAAGTGTTTTGTTTCTGTGTGTATTTATGATGATGTGCACATACTTGCTGAGTGAGACAGCAGATGCTAGAAACACAGCTAGCATCATGCACACTTCAGTATTTATAGTAAATGAAACCTGCGCCATTCATTCACACAGATATGAAGAACATGCAGGATTCATATATGAATGGTCTTTTTGGGGCGGAATTTTCAGACGCTAGTCCATACCCAAATTCCGTGACATTCCAGCTTATACAGTAAATTCCATTTTTACGACCGTGTTCCACAATTCCGTCTGCGTTTTCCATATTGTATTGCGTTAAAAGCCTTGTTTACACCCTTTCATTACCTATTAGCTCCTAAAAAAACCTTTCTGTAAGGGTCAGTTTCCATATCACACCTGAGTGAGGCCGCCAATCTCTTTGACGGACACGTAGAGGCGGAAGAGGTCCAGGGGCTTGCGGCCCACCGCGGGGAGATTGTTCATGCCCATGGCTTTCTCCTCAGTAAACGCAAGGTAGCGATCCACCCACATTTTGCGCTCCGGTTCTGGCCCCAGCTCATATAGACGGGTAATCTTCTCATTAGTGGTGGTCGAGGAATTGGACTTCTACAGGGACAAAAAAAAAGGAGCAAAAAATGGTAAAATGCACCCAAGTATTAGATTACTGCTGTTTAGTTATGGGGGAAAAATTCCCCAATGCAATTTTTATAAACGGGAAGCACACACTAGTGGGTATATCAATGCACTGTATATGTGCAATGTGCATTTCAGCGGAAAAGCATTTTCATTAATGATGTATGAAGCCAGAAAGCCCTGAATGTGCGTTTCTCCTCCTGTAGTCTCCAGCTATCACAGCTCTCCATACAGAGGATCGGTCAAGAGCCGTTCACAGGGCTCAGGGCAGACCGCCCGCATCAGCCCGGACCCGACCCACTCAAATATTAATAGCTCTTCACCTTCTTCGATTCGGTCTTAGGCGTCCCATCCACTTTGTTATTCAGCTTCTGAGATTGGTTGAGCTTGTCCATGCCAAACTCTGGACTGGGAGCCATGCCTAGGAGACAAATGCAAACACTGTGTCACTGTGGGCCAAAAAGCATTTTATCCTCTTCAAAAAGCTCTACAGTTTGAACTCTAAGCAAAAAAAAACTAAAATGCTAGAAGCAAAGCAAGTGAGTCAAACTGCTTACTGGCCGAGTTGTTGGACATGTTTCCGGGCATAGGGTACGGTCCCGCTTGATTCATCATACCCTGCATGCTGTTCATGGGCGGGGCATACGGCGACCCGGCTCCCATCATTCCCTGGTTGATGTTGGGATACCCAGGCGGTCTAGAAGAGAAATGAATGAGAATTTAGCTAAACTGGATGTTTTCTGTGTCTGTCTGGATAGGGGTTCACGCTCCAGGCACACCTGTACCTGTGTAATGCGTTGGATGGGACATGGTGCATCCCCGCCGCCGCCGCAGCGGGATCCTGAGGCTTTCTGTTCATCCCAGGGGGCGGACACATTCCTGACGCCACCTGAGGAGGCATGCCGCCCATGTTGGGGCCCATGCCAGGGCCGTACGGCCTCGTACCCATCTGCCCTGGACCCATGCGTCCCGGAGGCATCCCTCCATACGGCCCCCCTCCACCCTGCCCTGCCATAGGGTTCATGTTCCCGCCCATGCCAGGACCACCCGGATAGTTAGCGTTCGGCATGCCTGCGTAACCCTGAGGCCTCGGGTAACCTGTGCAACAGATTTGAAGGTTAATGCACACTCTTGGCTTGTGTAAAATGTGTTTGATGTTCCTTGAAAAGCATCAGTGTTCAGTCGAATCTAAGCTTCTCACCTTGTGGTCCGTACTGGCCACCCTGTGGCCCAAAGTTGCCCATGGAGTTGTTCTGCGGGAAGGAACCCATCCCACTATGCATTTGGCTTCCAGATGACTGCCGTGGGGATAGAGTTGAGCCGGGTTGAGGAGAGCCGTAAGGCATCTGGGGGTTCCTCAGGTAGACTGTAGAGAGCAGACAGAGTCACGCTACAGTAAACCACCCTCCAGGTTATGCTTTCATGCTAGGAGTTGTGCTGCGGATCCAAGCTGGACTCATGAGCACACAAGTACTCACAGTACACATGAAGATGGCCATGTTTTGACCAGCTTGTCAGTGAACAACGGCTCTGTGTAGTGAATGTGCTCCACGTGAAATCACAGATGTGTAGAGATTTACTGCCGACTACAGAACTGGCTTTACTGACAATATGCGCATTAAATATCAGCAGCTATTTATCATGCATCCCTAACAAAATCCTATAACTCACTGATCTATACATGTTCTCTATTATAGATCAGTGCTATGACCGCTTCTGTGTATCACTGAGCAACACCTTTAGCAACATAACCAATAACTATAATGTATTTTGGCAGAATTAACAGTTTTTTTTATTTATTTAATGAAGTAGGAGTTACCCCTGCTGGTGTAAAGTTACATCTTTAATCATTAATTTTGAGACCCCCCCCCTTCATCAGTCTGCTTTAAAGCTAAAAGACTGAAAACAGATGTTTTCTCATGCTGAGAGATAAGATGTGTGTGTGTGAGTGAGTGAGTGGTGTTAAAATAAACGACAGAGCGGATAAGAGCTCCTCTTCTCTGTTTTTATTGGAGCTCCATTAGATGAGGCATGTTCAGACCATTCTCTTGCGTCCACTGTTGCTGTCAGGAACTATTTTTTTTTAGCAGAAGGATAGCATTTAACAAACCTGCTTCAATACACTTTTTGTGTGTGTGTGTGTGTGTGAAACAAAGTGCCGTGCTTCACTCAGACCAAACATTTAATAAACACAGCCTTCACCATTAGAAAATAGCCTTAATCCATATTGTGACTTCATTAATCGTGCAGCAAAGATCACGTCACAGGACTCACCTCTATCCTGACCCATGGAGGAATGTAACATCCCATCCGACTGGACACTGGAGGGTCTGGGGGGCATCTGGGTTCCTATAAGAGGGGTAAACGTCACAGTTAAACTAATGTGACCCTAGAGCACTAAACCAATCAGAAGTAGCTCAGGTATATTTGTAGCAATAGCCAAAAATGCACTGTATGGGTCAAAACTATCGATTTTTCTTTTATGCCAAAAATCATTAGGATATTAAGTAAAGATCATGTTCCATGAAGATATTTAATAAATCTCCTACCATAAATATACAGAAACTTAATTTTTTTTATTTGTAATATGTGTTTCGAAGACTTCATTTGAACAACTTTAAAGGTGATTTTCTCAATGTTATGTTTTTTTTCACAAACTGCATAAATGCGAGTCCCACCAGGCATGGCTCCGGGGGAGAGGGGTCCCGTGCGAGAGGCCGGGCCGCTGGCGGGCGAGCCCACAGGTGAGGGCGATGGGCCGCGGATCCCCGGCAGGTGAGGGGAGGTGTGGGGCGAGAAGGGCGACTGTGCCGGGTTGCTCTGCTCGCCCTGACTGCTGGACACTCCTGATGTACTGACGCCCGGACTGAGAGCACCCTCCGCGCCTGTGGGGAGGTCATCGATGGAGCCCGACAGATCCTGCACAGCACAACCAGACGGACAGAAACCTGTTATCAGTGCCAAGCCTCTCTCTTACTGCTGCTCCTCCCACACTGTACTATCACTCAAATCACACGCCTGGGTTTACTGAAGCCCTGAGGGGACACATGAGATGAGAGGACCAAATATTTGAAAACTGTTGTGCTCGCTTCTCAGACATTTTGCTGCTGATGGAAATATGAGATGGGAGGAACGATCTATATTTTTACGATTTCACGATTTTCACGATTCTCATATTTTACCCACAAGTGCTCTATTTAAAAAAATAAATAAAGGAGAAAATAAATAAATAAATAAATAAATAAATAAAAGGCTGTGGCTGATAAAATGAGCAATTATTGAACAAATCTAGCATCTCAACTGAAATCTTCAAGAGACCTTATCTATCTATATACTATTCAGATCTGGAGAAAAGTATAAAGAGAGCACTCAGAAGATTCTCTGGATTAATGATTTATAGTTGTACATTTGATTAAACCAAAGTTGTGTTTCATCCTGTAAACTACTGAAGACCTTTCTTCTGAAATGTACATAAAAATGTTCTAATTTAAAGCATGAAATGACAATCGGTCAAAACAACAGAAGACGCCATTCTTTCAGACGTGTTTTTGATTCATTTCAATACCAAAGTTTTAACTTCTTTAGAGTTAAGAATCCATATTTGGTGAAATAACCCTGATTTTTAAATCAAATGAAAATGCTATTTTCTCCAAACGCAAAAGAAAAAGTTTGGAAGAAATGCTATCAGACCCTTATAGAATAAAACCAATATTCACATTACTCAAGCCTAGACCATGTACATCTAGTAAACACAGAAACTAAGAATTTAGGTGGTCTCTGCTGTTTTCCCCCATAGCTGTATATTTCTGTTCATCCGTTAAAAGTCCACACAAATAAAATGTTGATGCCCTCAAAGGCACAAAATCAATGGCAGTGAATCAAGCAGTTTAATCCAGGCTTTCTACACAGATATAACAATATTCATGAAGCAAACATGGGTGTGTTGTATGACCATGTGTCTTTGATTCTTGATGGTTTTGCCTGAAAACAAGCCTGAGAGAAATGAGCAGTGAGTCCATATGGGCTGTGATGCTGAAATCACTCTGGCAGTCAGTCATAAAGCCTCCCGGCAGAGGCGTGTGTGTGTGTGTGTGTGGGAATATTTACACACTCGACTCGTGTCACGTGGAGCGCATGTGTTCAGTGAAAATTTGCAAGCTCATCTGCCAGTCAGATCAGAGAGGGAAAGGGAAAAGAGAGGGAGTGGAACGAGAAACACACACACACACACACACACACGAGGCCGACTGGAGCATGGCCAATTATTCCCATAGAAATCTCACACTCGCAGACTGGCTGCGGCCCCAAAGTCGGCGGTTTTGCACTTGAAACGGTGCCCGCTGCTATTTTTGGGCCGTGACCTGCTGGGGGATCCCCAGAGGGAGAGACAGGAGGAGGACGCTGATTCAGACACACACACACACACACAGTGTCTGCATGACCCAGCTCTGCTCTCCAAACAGGAAACAATCCTCGGCGGATTGGTGTTTATGTTGGCATGTGTGCGTCTAACAGGAGATTCCTGTGTGTGACCCATGAGGAAGGTGTTTATTACCCGAGAGTGTGGCGTAGACCCAGAGTCGTAATGTCTGTGTGTGTGTGTGTGTCCATAACATGACGCAATGGCACTTGGGAAAGTGATCTCAAAGCATCACTGATCCCAAAGCAAGGGCATTAATTAATGAAGAGACTCTGAGGACTGAGGCTCTGTGTGTGTGTGTGTGTGTGTGTGTGTGTGCCTCCAAAACAAAAACAAAAAATGCACACAAAGAAAAAAATTATCTGATTTCATCGGAGCCTATATAAGATTGGGTAAACTGATCAAAGTTCATTTATATAGAGAACATCTGTCTTTGCAGCTTACTTTCTCGTTCTTAATTAAACTGCCTTAGTGAAAATACATCTTGACTCATGTTACAAAACATATCTGTATTAAATTAACACTGTTCAGTTAAACTCTCTATTCAAAGAATGCTGGGAAAAAAATATCATATTAAAAAACCTGAAGACTGGAGGAATAATGCTGAAAATACAGCTGACAAGAGAAATAAATTACATTTTATATGATCACATAGAAAATAGGTTTATAAATTGCAACACCTTTACTGTACTTACTGCAAGATGATCAAATCAATTCATAAATGAATTAAATACATTAACTGTAGCTTAAGCGCACTTAAAGGATAACTGTTTGTCCATTTGCAGCTAGCTTTGTACAGTTAGACTGTAAACGAGAGTGGATTATGTAAATGAACAATCATTTGTTCTGCTAGATGAAGCAAAACCTTTGTGTGACTTGCTGACAAATATGTGTGTGTGCAGGTAACATGGAGAAAGTTCATTTACATAAACTACTGACATAGAAACAATACAGAGCTGGTTGAAAATCAGCAAAGTTGTCTTGTAAATGCAGGCTAAGTGCAAGAACGCTCCATTACCGTGACATTAATATTTCATCTGAAGAGAGTTCAAACAAAAACTGAGACATCTCATTAAACACAAAGCACAGTGAGAGAGTTTCACAGCTGAAGCACTCGAATCACACGAGACCAGTCATCTGACCGACGGCTGAGCGGCGATCTTAACCCCTTCAGTCCTGAACCTGTCTGACCCGGGACTCTCCTGATGACACAGAGGTCAAGAGCAGCTGCTGAGGTCAGGGCACGAGGGAAACACATCACACTGCCACTGTCTGACCAGAGATCACAGACAGACACTTGTCCTTTACTCTCTCTCTCACTCGGTCTCATTCTCACTCGCTCACTCACACGCTCTCTCGTTCACTCGCTCAGTCACTAGCTCCCTCCCTCCCTCTCTCTCTCTCTCTCGCTCGCTCTCTCTCTCTCGCACGCCTCTGGAGCAACTAGGGGTTAAGTGTCTTGCTCAGGGACACATTGGTGTCTCACGGTGGATTCGAACCCGGGTCCCTCACACCACAGACGTGTGTCTTATCCACTGCGCTAACACCACCTCTCTAGCGCGCTCTCTCTCTCTCTCTCTCTCTCTCTCTCTCTCTCTCTCTCTCTCTCTCTCTCTCTCTCTCTCTCTCTCTCTCTCTCTCTCTCTCTCTCTCTCTCTCTCTCTCTCTCTCTCTCTCTCTCTTCTCTCTCTCTCTCTCTTCTCTCTCTCTAGCTCGTTCACTCGCGCACTCACTCGCGCACTCAGTCTCACTCTCTCTCGCGCTCGCTCTCTCGCTCACACACTCTTTCTCTGAGCTTCAAACAGAAGCACATATGTGCTTCTTAAAACCGGAGCACACTGCATGATTTCTGCCCTGATTCACAGTCCAGAGAAGTCCACGCTGGCTGCAAGATTCCAGGGCTGTAAAATCAATGGATTTTGAGCTGCTCACGATTAATTGATTACAAAACAAAAAAAGTTTCAATATATACAACATATATATTTCTTAAACATATAATGATTTAATAAAAAAAAAAAAGGTGGGATACAAGATGTCATTTCGGGTAAAAAAAAAAAAAAAAAAAAAAAAAAACACATTTATTATTAGTAGATGCGTAATGCTTATATTATTTAGAGCGCGACCAATAATATTCATCAATAGTGATCTGTACCATGATGCATTGCATAGCATCATATTTGTTTTCATTGCATCGCATTGTGTTCGATCAAATCATATTGCACCACATCGGTAGCTGCTTCACAGGCATCTTTTAATTATGTTTTTATTAAATATTTATTTGTGAAAAACGCTGTCATCTAAAGTACGTTTATTTTACACATTTATTCTTTAATCCATTGTCAAATGATTTCAAATTTCTTAAATGATAATACAAAATAAAAATAAAAATAAAAGATGCTGGCAGTCAAAAAAAAAAACAATATCGGTCGACCAATAGTATACACTCATTTTTATTATGCAAGCGATTATTTGCAATTAATCGATTTTACAGCCCTGGTTCATTCAGTCGTTGGAGATCAAACGTATATTTTGAGCCAATTTCAAAAACACTTTCATTTGACTTCTGAAAAACATTAATAAAAATAAACACCCAATAAAAAGCGAGAGCTGCTTAGCGGTTGTCCCTGAACTGTGAGAGACTGGCTATATACTGGTGTGGCAGCCATTTTAAGCTCAAATTAGCGCCAGTGCTAGCCTGTCTGTCAGGTCTCAAACAGACCAAATCTAGTCTATTTAAAACACTTCTGCAGTCCAACAAGATTAGCAGAAGCAGTGACTCTGCCGAGTCTAAAAACAAGCCGCTTCTATCATAAAACAGTGAGTGGTCTACAGCAGCCATGTTGATTCACCACAGTGAGACACTCAAAGAAATCGTTTCTGAACTCTGTTCTGATGCTGTTTGTGAGGAGCTGAGGGGAGATCCTGTCAGAGATGAAACACAGGCACAGACTCTGTGTGACCCTGGCCGGCCAGGGACACCTTTCACTCACACTCACACACACACACACGGCCATTCATCTGCTGCCAAAACAGCAGAATGAGGAAGAGAGGAGAGAGGAAAGGAGGACACACACACACACACACACACAGCCGCATCGGTGAGGCTGCCATAGCAACCGTCTCCACGTGCTTGACACATTAGTGCAAAGTCGCGACGCCCCTCCCCCAGTGATGAGGTCACAGCGCAGTCGTTCACACACACACACACACACACACGATGCACCGGCACGGATGTGTTCACTCACACAGAGCAGATTAACCGTACGATTACAGAGCCACTAATTCTTGCTCTTCACACCCAAATCAGAGCAGGATGAGGGGTAGAAGCGTCCCCTACACAGTGAGCAGTGGCTGTACAGATGACAGCCATGAGGGGGAGCCAGCAGCCCACCGACTGAGAGGAGCGGGCATCACTGCCTCACACACACACACACACACACACACTCACGCACAGAGCCTGCTGATGTTAGGGTTAGGGACGTGAACAGACGATGCAGTCAGGCTCTCTGGACCCCTCTCTGATTGATCTTCCAGCACCGTGGGGATTTATGGATGGAGTCATGTTAGTGAGCATCCTTCTGGAGCACCTAGAACAACCTAGCAACCGTCTTACTGCACACTAGCAACCGTCCGCAGCACTGAGGCTGTGAGGGTTTCATGGGTGAGCACCACTCACTACAGCTGGGCAGTTTTTTACATTTTAATACATTTTAAAAACGTGTTGACAATGACCAGTTTCTCGTTACACATGTGGAAAGAGGGTTGATGCATGCTCGAGCACCCAGACAGAGCCAAACCCAAACTCAGAGCCCACGAGACACTGAAGCCCCCTGATAATGAGCGTCTCACACTTCACTCTGAAGCACAGCGGATGTTACTAAACCAGTCCAGATGCATCATGAGCGAAGCTGCAACAGTCAAGGATCGGTCTCTGTTCACACTCAGGGTCTTCTTCTCAAGTCAGGGCTCCTTTTCTCGACTCCGATGCTCAACAGGTAAACTGGCTGTTGCACTGCAACTCATCCTTTACTCAATACTCCTATTAAATAACACTTCTCAAAAAAGCATTGGAAGACTGCAGTGGTCTGGTGTGAACGCCCCCTGATCTCCTCTGGAGCGCTGCCCCGCACTCAAGATCACTCTCTGATGAATCACAAATAAAATACTAAGCCTCCTTTTGGCACATAGTCGTTACTGAATTTCAATCGGTGTGAAATGCTCAACTAATCCAAAAACAGATCAAGTCCCAGGACTATGGTTTCTGTGATAAGTCGCAGTGGTCACGTCTGAAGTACTAACAGAGAGGCCTGGAGCACAAACACTGATGTGACTGAGGGCGAGCTCTTTTCTGCTTCTACTAAACACAAGAGTGGATTTACAGGATACAAGCTGCGCTCCCTGAATGACGGCGTGTCTACTAGGGCTGCCAAAATGCCTGAACATTTTAAATTTAAATATAATTTAAAAAGCATAATTTCAGTAAATGTGGAAAAAAATAACTTTTGGCTTCTCTCCTGAGGCCACAAGAGGGTACATAGGAGTAAAATGTTAATTTATATAAACGCACGATTCTTCAACACTATAAAAAAAAACATTTTTAAACATGAGCTACATAGTGATGGGGGGGAAACCACCATTAAGTCTCGAGACATGATCTTAAACTTTTACATGACTTTCTAAACATGCGGCTCTCTCGTGCGAGACTCGAGTGTAACGGTGATAGATGTCCTTCTAGGAAATGTGATAAATATGTTCTGCGTGAATGGCTTGGTTTCAGTTTTGATGTAAACAACATCTCTGCATTGATCTTCTCTGTTTCCACAATATACTGAATGAACAACAGCAGCGCTGCATTTAGTGGCTTCAACCCGATAGACTAAGAAAAACATTCAAATGCAACGACACTTGTAAGTGTCTGATAAGGCTAATGTAGATTTTTATTTTAAATTCAACAAAATTAGATTTTTTTTACAGCCTTAAGGCTCATTCACACCAAGAACGATAACTATAAAGATAATTATAAAGATAACGATATTAGTTTCCACACCAGCGGACGATATATTGTCTGTTTACACTAAGCACACATGTGTCTGTCACTTAAAATTTTTGGACATATATGTAGTATTTTTCCCTTTTTTGTTCCATAAACGTCTGAAAATTAATGAATGAAGAGTGTAAACCATAAACTGAACCAGCTCAGAAATCATTCATTATCGATTACTTTAAATTGATATGATCAATTACTACTCTGACTTCATCGAACAGTTGTTGCAGCACTAATTTAAAGTAATTTATAATGTATAATCTACTCGTCCTATGAAACACTGCAAATGACCATTTAAACTACTGCAATATATCCAGGATTAAATGTAGTTTATTACAAAATATTAAAAAATATACCAACATAAAGTTGTTTGACTGTAGGGAGACTGACACGATTATGCCATTCATCTCCAACGTTTTATGGGACTGCTACTTTTGGCACAGTGTTTCCATGGTAACAGCGACCTCTCTGATTGGTGGACTGTTCTGTAGCATTATGGGTAATGGAGTTCTTCACTTGGAATTCTGCAATTTAGCACTTTTCCGGAAAAAAAATTCCGAAAATTTCTTCCGCGAGTTGAAATCACACTGACTACAGGCTTTTACAGAAACATACATCACTTAACCTCGGAGCTCCTGGCGTGTCTTGAAACCTCTCACACATTAATCACTACAACTCGATTTATCCATGGGGAAAATGAATGGGGTTTTTCCGGAAGCACTGTATGCCACGGTCACTCTCTCCAAGAGTGATTGAACGTCTGTGACTGGATTTAGCAGTAAACCAATCAAAGCTGGAGCCACCGAGCCAAAGACTGGCAAACGCTCTCGGTGTCTTTTGGCATTTCTCATCCTTTTTTGGTCAATAGAAACCGCACTAGATCAGATATGTTCAAATGACTGAGGGTTAGGGTTAGAGTTAGTAAAAATAGCCTTCGGTGATGCACTGAATGATTTTGTAAACCAAACGTTCCTCCATCAGAGCTGTAAATAACCTCTATTCACGTGCTTCTGGATGGATCTCTGCTGTTTGACGCTGGCGGGAGGCGTCCTCTGTGTGACTGCCCTGGGGGTCTATTGTGTGGGTCACAATAGTAGCGGGAAGCACAGATGCTTCGGAAAGGGAGGCAGCCACGCGTCTGGGTGGAAACAGAGGGACAGAGAAGGAAGGAGAGGTGGATACTGGGGGGCTGGGTGTCTGACACAGAAAAAAGAGGAGGAAAAAAAACCAGCCTGTCTGCCTCCAGTCGTCTTCTCCAGAGCAACGCCCCTCCCACAGCAGAGCGGCCCCAGAGTCACTGCTGGAGACACCAGAGAACCCAGATCTGCACACAGATTCATCTAACGATTCAGATTCGAGGTTGCTGCCATTTCTACAGATTTTGATCAACAAATTTACTTTATCCCAACTCAAGCTACTACTACTATAAAATGTGCATTTCTTAGAGATAATATTATTATTATTATTATTATTATCAGGCAACACAGACCTGTTTCTTGCTTTGAAACCATATTGCTCAGAACATGCAGAAACTACAACAAGAAATGCACTCGTTGTATTTGAAGCCTACACTGGAAGCGCGTCCGTCTGCGTCATACTGTAGTCGTCTGCTCGCCGCTTGATTTAAAGTACACCACAGATATACAGAGGAGTAAACAACACAGCAGAGTCTACCGTCAAATAGTACAGTCTGTGTAAAGGCAGCTAATGTGACCAAACATTTGAATACAATAGATTACGGAGTCATTTTAAAAAACTGAGATAGTTCTAAATAAGAACGGGTTCTAAACTCTAAACCCATCTGCAAACCTACAAGAAATAGCAACTCAGTAAAGAACACTGGATTGATGCAATTCTCAAAAGTATGGAAGAGGAAAGACGAGGAAAAACAGGAATAATGGGAGAGGCAGTGGAAGGAAAGACAGAGAGAGAGAGAGCGAGAGAGTGCTGCAGTGAGACACGGCCTTTGTGCTGCCGTCAGCCGAGCAGGAGCGCTGAGAGAGAGAGAGAGAGAGAGAGAGAGAGAGAGTGTGAGAGAGCAGGAGGGAGAGAGAGAGACCGAGAGAGAGACAGAGAGAGAGCAGGAGTGAGAGAGAGAGAGAGAAAGAGAGGGAGAGACACAGAGAGAGGCAGAGAGAGAGAGAGGGAGAGAGCAGGAGGGAGAGAGAGAGACAGAGAGAGGGAGAGAGCAGGAGGGAGAGAGAGAGAGAGAGGGAGAGCGAGAGAGAGAGAGAGACAGAGAGAGAGACAGCGAGAGAGAGAGAGAGACAGAGAGAGAAAGCAGGAGTGAGAGAGAGAGAGAGAAAGAGAGACAGAGAGAGAGAGAGAAAGAGAGAGGGAGAGAGCAGGAGGGAGAGAGAGAGAGTGAGAGAGACACGGAGAGAGAGAGTGAGAGCAGGAGGGAGAGAGAGAGAGAGAGAGAGAGAGAGGGAGGGAGGGAGGGGAATGGAGGGCTGAGAGTGGGTGTGTGAACGAGAGAGCAAGAGACAGACAACGAAGAGAACAAGAAGAAAACAAAAAAAACTACGAGTAAAACATTTGATGCAAGAATCCTTAAATTAAAGTGAAAACTGCAGCTTTTTTGCACCCAGCTTGATTAAACGGTCGCACAGGACGAGGGGAAAACTGTGTGCGCAAAAGAGAGCGCATGAAGGAGAGCAACGGCCCCTGAACCTGAATAAGCCACGTGCACACAGGAAGACCCAGAATAGCAACAGGAAACACGCCCCAGACTGAATACTGCAACGACACAGCCGCGCAAAACAGGACGAGAGCTGCACTGAACCACTGCCTTCAACAGCATTCAGATCACACAGACACACAATCAGTTTTAGTTCAAAACAGACAGTGTTGTTCTAAAGGCTCACAGTAGAAATATACACTAATAAAATCTGATGATATTTTATTCTGATGAAATTGGGAATAGTGCCTGTTAACATGCAAAACGCCACCACAATGCTAGTGTGTGTAGTATGTGCCAAGGGGAGTCAAGTTTCCATCCTAATAAAGCATTATTGTGGCGATGATATAAAGTGTCGATCAGAGACTTTATCACAATTCATAGCTGACATGCATCATGTTTTATAGAGTTATTAAATGCAATAAAATGTCAAATAACTCGATGCATGATGTGTGGAGTATTCACGCAAACACAGCTGATTTATTCCTCAAATCAATGTAAAACACTGAAGCATGCACAGTATAAATAGCAGTATAAACTACATTAAGAAATAAAGTCTGTGAGAAGTCACAATTAGTATTTTTTTTATTATTATTACCCCATGGTGGAAATAGGCTTCCATACCAGTCCTATTCATCTCCACCAGGAAAAAAAATGTTAAGCCGATTACTTTCATATTTTAGTAAAATACTATAACTATACTCAAACCACATTTTCTGAGGCATCATTAATGTAGCACAAAGAGTGCAGAAGTGAGCTACTGTTGTTGAAATCACTTACGCCAAGTATTCGTGAGTATAACAGTCGTGCTTGCTTTAGCAAACACTATTAATAAATATAAAAGCTACAAGCAAAAAAAGAGAAGCATAAATACACCACTGAGTAACCAGACAGCACAACAGAGAGAGAGTAAGAGAAGAAGGGACAAGAACAATGCTGTTAGATGGGAAACTAAGTGAAAAGGAACAGGGCAGAAAGGGAAGACGGATGGAAAGCGCCGCAGACATCTGACAGTACTGGAGCACTTGGCACTGGCGCTCTGTCAGGGTGGGAATGTGTGGAAAAATGTGGGTGGTCTTCAACTGATGTCATGATGTCAGCCGCTGGGGTTCCTGTGTGAAAATGGCCCAGTGTCTCGCTCGCTCCAACACACTTTTACTCTCTTCCCTTCTATTTCCTTCCTTCCTTCCTCAATATCCTGCCTCAATCCATCTCTTTCCTACTAAATTTCCATCTGCTTTCATCTCAGTGATCGTTACAAAACTCAATTTTTGCAGCAACTTGCATAACTAAATACTAGTTTTAATTAACTCTTTTTAATGAACTTTTCCCGCCACTGACAAAATTCTGACCTCCATCTTCTACCCCCCCCCCCTTTGAAGCATCCTAGATGTATGTGACGTTCCTCTTTCAGAATAATCCAATCGGAGTTATATTAAAAATTGTCCTTGCTCTTCCAAGCCTTTCAGTGAGGTTAGCAGGTGTTTGTTGTAAACGGTTCAGAAGACGTGAAATAAAGTGTGAGCATCTGTAATAAAATGTCCCTCACGCGGTTCCTGGGGGGGAATAAAGGCCCCCTGTAGCGAATCCAGGCGTTTTTGTAAGATAAATATCCAAATTTCAAACGTAATAAACACTTTTTTTCTAACATCTGCAGACTGTGGGAAGACGTCGAGATGGAAGCTGGATGACGTTTGCGTCGTGCGAGCCTCTGGGAAATGTAGAAGCAAAGAAAACAAAGTTTCCTTACTTAGCAAAGTCTCTTCTTGGCTTATTTCGAAAATCCTCCAACGTATTTCTTTACAAATCCTCATTTTGTGCTCCTAATTCATGACCAGTGTTTTGTTTTGGTCTCTCTCTGCACTCGTCACTAACCACACAGCACTGATGAACTACAACATCCACCTGCACGTCTACTGGTTCCCCAGAGTCAGCAGAAGTGAGATATAAAGTGTTTATTACATTTAAAAACTGGATATTTATCTTACAAAAATGCATGGACTTGCTACAGGGGGCCTTTATTCAGCCCCTGGAGCCGTGCGAGGGACGTTTTATTTAGGGCTGTGTTTTGCCAAGAATCTGGTGATACGATACGTATCATGATACAGTGGTTGCAATACGATATACATTGTGATACTGTCAGTAAAGCGATAAATTAGGATATTTCTTATTTTAGGAATAGCATAGATTTTTAAGAAAGCTATCATTAAGAACACAATTCAATTCAAGTGTATTTGTATAGCGCTTTTTACAATACTAATCGTTGCAAATCAACTTTGCACTAAATTTCTACAATATTTAGTCACTTTTCAGTGGTGACTGTCAGTTTGTGCATATGGCAGAATGAAATGTTGATTCAGGAACTAGTTTAGGACTGTGAAGCTTTGAATGAGTTGACGGAAACAATCTATTCCATCTATGTTATGATAATCACTCCAAAACGGTTTAAGACGTAGTCTTTCACATAGTCTTATACAGGAAAACTATTGTGTACTGTTTACTAAAGAAAAATAAAATAAAAAATCCACAATGTTGCTTTTTTCATGAAACAACCATATTCAAGTTTTGATAATAAAAATAATAAAAACCTATGAAGCTAAAATAGAAGGTTATTGTTTAAAAGAGCTCTGTTCTTTCTTTTGACATATTGCATGTTTAAATATTCATACACCAAAATATTCTGGGGGCAATGAAAAGGCTGGCAGGGTGTAAGAATTATCTGTAAATTAGTAAAACCAATAAAATTACAATTTGAGAATGTTTTGTCTGTTTGCACAAGCATGTTGCCCATTCGATGGATATTCAACAATTGTACATGTACACATTTAAAAATGCATGCAATTTTGATGATGCCTCTCAATCTACTGAATCGTAGCATACACAATATATTCCAGTCCCATTTTCTCGTAGCGTCCCTCTTGCATTCCCAACAGGCCGGGCCCCTCGGAGTCAGAATTACTACTCAATAAAACCCTTCCACTGGGAGGAAGAGGGGAAAAACGAGTGAGCATATGACTACCATGTGACCTTCTCCTCCAGGCCCAAGCACACTGACTCAATATGCATCTGAGAATAAGATGCTGCAAAAAGATTACAGACAACAGTTTAAGTGACGATTCAAACAGAGCACTTACAGGACACTGAGGATATTCACTGGGAAAGAAAGAGAATGAGAGAGATATAAAAGCAGCGGGGAAAGTAAGGGGCTGAGGGTGAAGGACCCCTGAAGTCACAGAGTTTAGGAGTACAGAGGGGAGGCGGATACTGCTTGGGATTAGCCACACTTTGAGGAAGGGCCACAAAAGGCCGTAAGAAAGGAACTGGAGGAGATTAAAAAACGACTGGAGGGAGCGTTCATGTTCTCTCACACACAGAGAGGATATATCACTTCCAGGGCGTCCCACAATTGAAATCCCAGGCTATTGGAAATCTTGCCACGCCAGATCTCTGTCGCTCGTATACGCAGACATAAACACCATTATCATCAACCAAATGGAAGAGGATTTGATTTGATCCTCAACCGATATGAACCGCACTGCACTGAGATTAATTTGGGAGATGAAAAAGAAAAAACATAATTCAAAACTAATTAATCAGGATCACGGCAAAAGATGCCCAGTCTTTCTGCCGATGAAGACGCAATCTGGGAAATCAGTTTTTTGGATTCAGATCCTCTTCAGAATCAGATCGGCTCCAGCTTTCTGTCCTTTTCCATCTTGGCGTGCATCAGCGTACATATGACAGAGACATTATGGTAAACCAGAGCGCGTCTACGGAGGGATATGCCAAATGGGTATTAAGTAAGACAAATGCAAGCTCATGAAAAGCTGTCTGAAGGTAGAATCTCGCCAACAAAAACCCACAAGTCCAATTATTTTTGTTGTCAATATAACTGCCAATCACAGAATGTGGCTTCTCATTTACAGCAGTAAGACTTCTTTTAAAAGCATCAATGCTGCAGGTTATTTAGGGGACAGTGAACTATGGTTGTCTCGCGTACTGTTAAAACAAAAGCACTGATGATGCCCCTTTATGATGGTGGCTCCTAACCAGGGCGTCAGGGCCCAACAGGGGCCTCAGCAAACATCCAAGGGAGACAGAAGATGACCTTTCATTGTAGGAAAATATACTGTGGAAATATTTGATATGTTAAAATCTGGAAATATTTTCCAAACATTCATTTAGCCATTAATTGTAATAATAATCTAGTGAGATTCTTGAATGCACATGCAGTCTGACAATAGCCGGTGCTCCACATGGAGATCTGATCTCGCCATTACCAAATCTGTCTGTAATTACATGAAGAAACAGATGAAACCGAGACAAACTAAACCCAGAAGAACTGTCGCTTGAAGAAACCTTCCTGCAAATCTACCTGAAAAACAATGTGCAAGTGTACCTGGACGAAAGCGGTTTTAAATGCAAAGGTTGGTCACACCAAATATTGATTTGATTGATTTAGTTAATAGAAGTGAATTGATAAAATCAATTTATGACAATATTTTTGAAAGCATCCTTACTTTACAGCATTTGTACACAAGTGCCTAAAACTTCTCACAGTACTGGAGCTTCGGAGGCAGGTTTCTTAAAAGGTCTTGAAGGCATTGCTACAGTTCTTCTGAATTTAGTTTGTCTCAGTTTCATCTGTTTCTTCATGTAATCACAGAAAGATTCGATGATGGTGTGATCAGATCTCCGTGTGGAGCACCGTCTGTTGTCAGACTGCATGTGCATTCAAAAATCTCACTAGATTATTATTAAAATTAATGGCAAAATGAATGTTTGGAAATGTAAACTGATATTTCTTACTGATACACATAATGACCCAGATTGTGAAATACATTTATTAGCCTTAGAGTATGGGACGCTTGGGAAATGAAAGCATCCAAGGAGCGTGTGAATGCTATGGATTTATTATAAATATTTTAATGTTCATTAATGTTATCCATAGTTCTTTGTGGCTTTTCTTGTTTTTTAAAGAATCGGTAAAGAAAAATTTAACACAACACAGAGTTCTGTTGATTAAAAAACTAGTACTACTAGTAATATCAGTATTCCTACACATTATCAGTGACATTAGCTCAAACAGAAAATAGATTCACAGGTGGAGAAAGTTAAATTGAAGAAGATTTTAAAATACCACTTTATTCTTTGGAACAATGTACAATGTTAAAGTAAACAGAAGTTTATTTTGACTTCTCGTCAATGCGCAAAATGTGTTTTACTGATAACATGCACAAAATATAATGCTGCCTTTATAAATTTGGCTACAGCAGCCACAACAGAATCAAATGTCCAGGAATGCTGTAAATATCGTTCAGTAAAGATAACACCACATGCATGAGAACAAACAGTACACAGAGAGCTGACAAAGTGTACGCTTGCTAGACGTGTTCATTCATTGCAGTGTAAAGCAACGATTATCAGGAAACCAGCTCAACCAGTCAAACTGGTCCCTATTCACTCGCTGCAAAGTCTCTGTAGTTGGCAGCTTTAATCCACACCAGCGTTCATGCAATCAGTCCTCAGAACCAAACAAATAAAGAGGACAATTCCAGGTGGAGAAAGAACTTAATTTTGGTATCAATCCTTGTAGACTTCAAAGCAGCAAGGAGTAGCATATAGACCCTAAAACAAATAAACCCTGCACCAGTACATGAATGCCCAGTATTGCTTGTCAGCATGGTAGTACCATTACGCTTCTAGCAGTTTTTGTTACACAGCTGGATAACTCGCTCGCAGGTCAGGCAGTGATTTGGAGGTGTTTTACCTTTGGTGTCGGCCCGGCTAAAGTCAGCAGTAGGGGCTAATCTACCATGAGAGCAGAGCATGAGGGAGATGTTAGTGGAAGAAGAGGTCAATCGAGGGCTACATTATTGCCTTTCCCGCTGGCAGCCATGGGGATTCCTGGGATTGAATAAAATCTCAGCCAATCTCAGTCACTGACTACGTAAGAGTGAAATGCATAAAGAAATTAGGAAATCACATCCTGAGGGCATCCCCCACTGGCAGAGACTGAACGATCTCCGTTCTCTACCTCATTCATCCCTCTTTTACCTTCTCCAGCCCTCCAGCTCCAGTCATTTGCCAGCTCTACATTAGACACCTCTCTCTCTCTCTCTCTCTCTCTCTCTCTCTCTCTCATTAATTATCGCAGCTCATTTGGAAATTTCGGAGGCACTGTTGCTCTAAATGAGCTATTTGTATCTGCTAACCTATAAACACACTCTGACACCATATCCTGAAAGACAGATGATGTGCACACCTTCGAGTTTTCACTGACCTGGTTTCCAAAAGCAACTAATCTCATGTAGCCGACTTCTGGCGTCTATGCTTATCTTGGACTGCAAGTAACCTTGTGAGCAACGTGTAGCATGATATGAGGTTCATGCTGGTTAAATTAGATAAGTCAGTGCCACCACAATAACATCCAGATGCAAAAAAGTATACAAACTTACTCCTGTAGGACCACGGTCCTGTAGAGTTTAGCCGCAAAGAACTCCAGCACACTAATGGGCCGTTCACACAAAAATGTGCTACTTTTCCATTGTTTTTCTATGTAAATGTGCTAAATGGGCATGTATTAAGATGCCGTTCCAAATTGAAATATTTTCAACTTTTATGCGCAGTGCTGCTCATCATATCAGTTCCAAAACGGGAACAATCAGAAGATCCCAGAGGCGGGGCCAGCGCTGCAAGCTTTTGTTTACAGAAGTTGGCGTGGCAATGGTTTTATTTGCTTTTTATTAAAAAAAGCAAATAAAACCATTTTTATTTATTTGGGGAAGTCGTGGCCTAATGGTTAGAGGGTTGGACTCCCAATCGAAGGGTTGTGGGTTCTAGTCTCGGGCCGGACGGAATTGTGGGTGGGGGGAGTGCATGAACAGCTCTCTCTCCACCTTCAATACCATGACTTAGGTGCCCTTGAGCAAGGCATCGAACCCCCAACTGCTCCCCGGGCGCCGCAGCATAAATGGCTGCCCACTGCTCCGGGTGTGTGCTCACAGTGTGTGTGTTTGTGTTCACTGCTCTGTGTGTGTGCATTTCGGATGGGTTAAATGCAGAGCACAAATTCTGAGTATGGGTCACCATACTTGGCTGAATGTCACTTCACTTCACTTAAAACAACTAAGTGTGGTCTCGTGCATTTTTAGATGCAAAGACGCTTTCCGTGTGAACAGCCCTTTACCTTTAAATTTCTAGTAATCCTGAGGACCTTGATTAGCTGGTTCAGCTGAGTTTAATTAGCCTAGAACTGGACCTAAACTCTGCAGGACAGTGGCCCTTTAGGAACAGGACTGGACACCCATGACATATGCTGTGTTCCTTTTGTACTCCGAAGTTGGAATCTTGAAGGAATCGGAACAGTGCCAACTTCAGAATTCAATATGGCTGCTCAGTGCTTCAACAGAAGAGAATCAGTAGTACGGGCTGTTGTCAGACAGTATCGTTTAGTCCTACTATTGTTTGTCTGTCTCTCTGTGGTGCACCCAGTAATAATCAAAATCTATTTGTGGACATGATACTACAGCATTATCTGTGCAAAATACCACTTTTTGTGTGTTTTAATCGACAATTATTAATGACATTGGACTTGTCCATCTCCGTTTCCTGACCTCTCTATTGAAAGAAAACAAAATTACAAACATAACACTTAAATTAAATTTTATTTATACGTTATTAATGTGTAATATGTTATATTTTTTAAACAAATTATGAGCTCTTTTACCATTTACAACTCTTTTACTTTAGACCATTTAAAAATGTTAATAAAATAAAATGTTACGGTTATCTTTCTAAAAAAAAATGCAGGGATTAACATATAATTTAATTTATAGTTATTTTCAAATCTTCAATGTACTGTCATTATAAAAGATCTTCTATATTATATTTCATTTAATTCTAACAAATTAAAAATTAACACAATTAAAAATAATTACATATCGGTATCGGCAAATGGCCAAAATGAGTTGAAAATTATCGGCATATCGGATATCGGCAAAATACAATTCCGTGCATCCCTTAATCCAAACCCTGTTTTTAGAGGAAACCAAAAAGTACACATTTTCCATTTCAGGTTGTGGAGTCCCAAGTGAACAGCTGATGTTTGATTAGGAAGAGTTTGAAAATCTGTGGGGCACCTCCAGGAACGGGTTGTGAAACACTTCTGTAAAGCTTTGTCTATGACTACAGTCGTCCAGCCAACTATCCCATAGAAAAATTAAAACAACCTAAGGCCATTAACAGATTTGCCCAGTGATTTGAGACTGAAGTGAGGACTGGAAAGCTTTTGCATATTAAGTCACAAAAGTATATGCTAGCAGAATTGGTCAAGTAAAGATATTCTGCTGAACAACCAAAGCACTTGCAAGAACTACAAAACTAATCCCCTTGTCCAAAGGGCTGGTCTCCAACCGCTCTGAAAGCTTGCATGGCATGAGGTAAATCTGGTTTGAAACCTTCATGGGACTCACAGGTAGGCTGGAAGGTCGTCCCTGCATGGTCTCCTCTGGACCTCCCTTCCCGGACCCCATGGGCTGATTGGAGGAAGGAGCTGAAGACTGAGAGCTGAAGGAGTCTTGAGATAGCTCCTGAGGAGTAAAGAGACCACAATAAAATGTAGAAGCACTTTTGAAAGGGCAACAAAGATAGTGTTCATCAAAGAAACTCCAGGTATGTGGAGTAGTCTGATTACCTGAGGTGGAGGAGGAAAGCGCTGGAAGGGCGACTGCTGCTGCTGCTGCTGTTGAGACTGCAGTGGAGGGGTTTGGGAGTAAGGTGAGGGCTGACCTTGTCCTGAAGGTTGCTGGGATGACTGAGGGGGCGCAGAGCCGGGCAGCTGTGATTGTGGCGGGCCCTGCTGCTGTTGTGAGGGTCCCTGTTGCGGAGGAGGCTGCCCTGGAGCCGAAGCTGGTTGCGAGTATCCAGGCTGCGACCCCTGCTGGCCCTGAGATGGACCCTGGGACTGAGGGGGACCCTGGGACTGGGGAAAGGGTGGCTGTCCTGACTGTGACTGTGGAGTCTGGGAGTATGGAGGCTGGCCCTGAGGGGGGCCGTGGGGACCCTGAGGTTGCCCGTAAGGGGCCCCACTTTGGCCATGGGGAGGACCAGGAGGTTGCTGGGAGTAAGCGGGCTGAGAGACCACTCCAGTGGAGGGCTGCTGGGAGTATGGAGACTGCTGGGGGCCTCCGTGAGGTGAAGGGCCCTGTTGTCCATAATAACCACCTTGGTTCTGACCATAACCACCTGGGCCATGCTGTCCATAGCCCATCTACAGAGGAAACACAGCAGGAACCAAATAGTCCATCAGTTAACAAGCAAAGTAATTTTACAACATAAAACTTTAAACTAGAGACATTTGTGAACAATCTGTAACTATCGGCAAATACTTTAATTCCTGATCATGCATTATAATTCCCATGCATGCAAAACCATTTAATGCTACGATGAAAAAAGAAATTGTGGCAGATCTTTTCTTCCATATTGCGCATACACCTGAGATGATTGTATTTTAAAGGGGTCATATGATGCTTTTTTAAAGATCATTATTGTGTGTTTTGGGTGTAACAATATGCTGACGTGCTTTAATGTTCAATAAACATTATTTTTCAAATACTGTACATTATTGTAGGTCCTCTATGCCCCGCCTCTCTCTAACGTGTCGTTTTCTACAAAGTCCCACATTCCAACAAGCGCAGTCTGCTCTGCTTGGCAGAGTGACCCAGTGCATTGTGATTGGCCGAACACCACAAGCACTTGTTGGAAATGTAACACCCCTTTCCATATTCGCGAGCTTAATCTTACAAAAAATGTAAAGACAGTTAATAATGTCCTTAGTTTTACCATCAGTTCAATCCAAAAAGGGGAACAGAGTGGTGTGACAGACACAAGTGATGAAGCTCATATTTGTTTGCAGTAAGGCTGAAACGATTCCTTGAGTAACTCGATTACAAAAAATGATCGAGGCAAATTCCTCTGCCTCGAAGCCTCTTAATTTATTTTAAATCCCGTCAGGTTCTTTCGCAATCATTTTTGTTTTAATGTGGCACAATGCGTTTACACCACCCACAAAGCGGAAGGAGACACAAGGAGGCAGCAGTGTTTTGATTTGAGGGCACGGGCAAACGTAAAGAGAACGTCGTGGCGTGTGTCTATTGCAAGATAAAGCTGGCATACCACAACTAGGGCACTATGATTTCCGCGATGCAGAAAACATGGAGGGAATTGCAGAATCCAGTCATAAAAACGGAATTTACAGTTTAATGTGGAATGGCATGGAATTTGCCAAATTTTGAATGAATTAATAAAAAATAGGTCATTGCACGATATGGACTAATATCTGTAAATATTAAGCCGGAACAGTTTATTTAAATCCTGCATGTTCTGGGTGTCTCTGTTAATGAATGGAGCAGAAGCGCGTCTTCGTCTATTTTACACACACACATAGCGCGTGATGCTCCGGTGATTTCAGAGTCTGCTGTCTCACTAAATAAGGATGTGAACACATGAACAACATCTCCAGAATTGCTCTGACCGTTTGATTTGAGTAAAACTAGCGTCCAGGTTTTGGAAGCGCCTTTCATTCGCTTGTGGATGTTTGCATCGCAAGAGATATTGCATTGTACTTGCACTACTGCTTTATTTTAATACAGTGTAGCATATTTTGCAAGTAGGTTAACTTCGTTATCCTTTTTGTCAAAATGCTCCCACATAGTAGCCTACTTTTCGCTCGCTTCATTTGACTTGCTCAGCTAAATAGGTCTATAGGCATGTGTTTGCGTATGTCAACACGCCCAGTGAGTTAACATATATTACCATACAGCAAAAAAAAAAAAAAAAGTCTAACTGATAGTATTAGGGGTCGACCGTTCACATGTAGCGCCTAAAACGCATGGAAAACGCTAGGCACGTCGCTTTCCCCTCTTTCCAAAGTGCTTGGGCAGTTGCGCTCCTGAGGCGTCTGTAGTTGCTAAGCATCCATCAGCTGTGCGCTCTGTTAAAACCATAGACTGTTTAAAAATGTTACAACAAGGAAATTTCAGCAATGGATTTCCATCAACGAAAAACACTTGCTGCTGTAACTCTGCTACAAGATTTCTTTACGTAGTAAAAAAAAAACTCTGCAGTGTATGGGCGCACCCCATTTTTCAAAAACAACGGGGAATTTCACCCCGAAGGAAGCCGACTGAGTTGGTTCTTGTCGCATGACCTGGTGTGCTTGCGCCATTCTGAAAAGATGAGGTTTTTTTTTTTTCATTTATGAGCACGCATACTGCTCTTCTACATTTGAAATCATGAACTTGAGCCCCCAAAAAATGCGATATGTGAACGGCCCCTTAATCAGTGAAAATGTTTACTTTCGGTTAACTGTCAATATGAGCATCCATAACTGGCATATACACACAATATAACATACAAACAAAATGAATTAATTTTAAGCCTCACGTTTACTTTTAAGTCAACATGTTGGTATTTCTTGCTCAGAATCTGCCACAAACACTCTCTCTCGCTCTCGTCCTTGGTGGACATAGACGGCAATACACTTTTGCTTTATTTGAACAAAGCTTGATGATTTTTTTTGAATATGGCCTGGTTTACAAATGTTTTTTGAAGTGCAATTTTGATTACATCCATTTGGTATTTATTCAAGTGCATTTTTAACATAGACTGACAGTCCATTGCTTTTTATTGTTTTTTGGTTATTTTGTTAATTTATTGTGGATATTTAAAATGTTTTCCATTTTCAGTGTTAAATATTCTCTAGAAATAAAAGTTTATTGATCTTTATTGGTTTATTGAAAAGTTGTACCTGCGTTATTATGCAATTATTATATTAGTTGAAACTGGTCTTTTACATATATTACAATACCGTTTATCGCAATCATTTCTTGGACAATTTATCGTCCAGCTAAATTTGTTATCGTGACAGGCCTAGTACCTGCATGGTGAGACGGTGTGTTCATGTTTCACAGTTTCTGAAAAGGCTCACAAGGCTCACAGCAAAGAGACATTTTTTGGGTTTCAGCAGGCCTGAGGTCAGTGTTTTACCGAGCTCTTATCCATTTGAAATACCAGTGTGCACACATGCTTTCAGAGAAACGCTTGAATTTCATTACTTTCATTCAGCATACAAAAAAATGTGACCTTGCTGGAGAGTGTACTGTGTGACACAAAAGCCTGATGGTGACGAGCTGGGCACTTTCCCTCTCAAAGAGAAAGGAAATATAAAAACGGGGAAGAAAAACGCCTCTGACAGGGAGCTTTAATAAAAACAACCTGAAGTGCATGCTCTATGCCAGTCTACAAATGGATGGCACTCCAGCGCATCTGCTTACTCGGCACAAGCACAATGGGGCACCCGGCGCAGACAACAGGATGAAGAAAGGCAGGCACTTGAAGACTGCCATGTTCAAAACTTCAGATGTGCGAGGAAATCCCCATGTGACAAACCTGAGCCTCGCCGTGACCTCATAACCACCTTCTTTGAAAGCACAGATGAAAAGACCCATGAGCTCATGCTGCTATGATCAAGAATGTCTTAAGACTGTCAGAAGCCTTCAGGTTCAAGCTGAGACTGTGAAAAACAACAATCTGGAGCAGAGGAAAGGTCTGCCCCCTGTGTAAACGAACAGAATGACTGGACCTGAAGTCTACTGTATGGAGCGAAAATAGTCTCAAAAAAGTTTCTCTACCATTTTGAAGAATGTGGGTAAAAATAAAGAGCTTCTGGTCCATTTATTGACTTCCATAGTAGTTTTTATCTTTCTTTTTTTTCTCCATATGATGACAATTTTTATTTTTGGCTTAACTGCGCTTTAAAGTGTTGTCATTACTATTAATAAGCATTGTGCCAACAATTGATTGAAAAGGCGTTTGTGATGTTTTGATGCACCAGCAACAAGTGAAGCCGAAAAGTGATGGAAAGCGACTCTTTTACAACCCATTCAGCAAAGGTGAATAAATATAAATATAGATTTAATTTCAGCAATTGTTATGCATGTGTAATTAAATATTGTGGAAACATATACACTGCCGTTCAAAAGTTTGGGATCTGCTGCATTTACTTGATAAAAACACAAGAAATAGTTTTTCTGAAATATTATTATAATTTAAAATACATTTATATAAAAAATAAAATATAAATAATTTTATTGTTACAAAGTATAATCTTTAATAAATGCTGTTCCTGAAAAAAAGACACAATATTATGCATTGCAATGGTTTCCACATTAATAATAAAATAAGCATATTGATAATGAAGGAAGGATCATGTCACACTGATAAATGCCTGATAAATTCAGCTTTGCATCAAGGGAATAAACTATATTTTAAAGCATAATAAAACAGAAAACCATTATTTGATTCATTTTAATAATATTTCACTACGTTAGTGTGTTTTTTAATCAAATAAATGCAGCAGATCCCAAACTTTTGAATGGTAGCGTATGTCGACTGCATTGGCCATTAGTCACCCTGCTCTCTAAATTACACTGGCCATCCAAACAAAAGAAAACACCCCAAAATCCCAACAACATGAACATCTGACCTGTTGTCCATACTGCATTCCACTCATGCTCCCGGGAGTGCGGCCCTGCATGCCCATAGGATACCTCTGGGGTCCCGGGGGTCCGTAACCCTGTCCTGGGTAAGGAGGACCCTGTTGGGAGCCAGGGGGAGGCCCCTGCTGCTGAGAATAGGGGTTTCCACCACCATAGTGCTGCCCTCGTATTTTCCCCACCTGGTCCATGGGGCCTGGAGGCTGAAAAAGACAAAGAGAATGAGGGTAAGTGCTAATAATCCAGAGGCACAGTTAAAATCAGCGAGTGCCACACAGGAGAGGAAATTACTGCGGTACGTTTCAGTTCCCCACAGCATTGAGAGAACTGAACGCCAGGCATCTGGGTCATTCGTTTTCTGATAGCATTCACTTAGGCATCTCTGGTTAAGATGAAGTCAATGGAGATCAATATCAAGAGAGGCTTGTTTCCGCTGTTAAGACTGAAAACAATCACAATGCCATGACAGAGTATTAGCCGGAGCATGGCGGAGTCACACCACCCCAAATCAAAAATAGATCCGTACGCTTCAAACACAGTGCCAGCGAAGGGAGGGGAAACTGGCAGTGAATGAACGAGAGCATGAAAGCAGCGGTTCATCAATCTGCCAGGGGCTGGAGACTGCATGAACAGTCAACTTCCCTTTGAAAACAGACAAGAGGAAACAAATGTGTGTGGAGACTGGAGTGCGACCCGAACATCAGACGAGAGTCGGAGAATTACAAAGAGATGGGAATAAAGTCTGTGGGATGATGGGACTAGAAGACGGTGCGTGGGAATTACACAAAGACAACCGGGACAGGAACTGAGATGAACTTAAATCTGGCGATGAACTGCTCCGCTCTGTTCTGTTTGAAAAGCGTTCCCATTCTGAAGTGGTTTTACGAGTCTTGAAACGAATAGTAATGTAACATGAGATACAGAAAGAATAAAACTACATCGTTCACATTATAAACCTGCAAAACGGTCTACAACGCAAGTGAGCAGAGCTGTGCAATTAATTTCATTAAATCACAATTTACGTTTCTCGATTATCCAAAATTAATAAGTTAAAAATCAGGACCAAACCAATCAGACTTTTTTTTTTCCTGACTATATTTTAATTTAATCTTCCCAAAACAATCTGGAATAGTTGGAGAGATTAGAAATGTTTGCGTTTCAGATTTTGAGACAAATGTTTTAACAGTTTTCATAAATATTAAGTATTAAGTCATATGATAAATATAACCAGTTAAGTACATGAGGTAAAAAATAACATACAAATGAGTGAATTTGTAAAAATAAACCTCAAATCACAAATGTGATTAATAAATACCGATTATAATTGGAGCAAAATAATTGTGATAAGTTTATCAATTATTGTTTAACCCTACTACTGAAGGTCTTGAGTCTTTCATTTTGAACTCAAGTATAGCATAATATGAAGCTGTCATTTGTCAAACTATACATGTAAAAAAAATCTAATTTTACCAAACAGTTGCTGGTAGGCACTGACATATCATGGGGGAAAAACTATTTGGTTACCGACTTTCTTCAAAATTGCACTCTCACCAAAAATAAGAGGGGCTGCAACCAATGCAGTGTGGACCGCTCAGATGATGAACGGACCAAATACAGTTTTACAACTCAAGTTCAGCACAGACAAAACGTTCAGTCTTCATTTTTAACAATACACAGAGTCCTATGATTTCTGCGATGCGTGGTTGGAATCAAGGAATGGGTTTTACTGTAATACAGGGAATGTCACAGAATTTGCCCAATTTTTTATGGAGGCAGGTCAGTACAATTCAATCAAACAGCGATATGGACCAGTGTCTGTGAATGTTAAACCAGTCTATTATTTAAATATGAAATTTGAAGAAAACTGCAGTCAAATCACATACACAAACAAATCTTTTCATGGCAACCCATCAAAAAAAACTTTGAGGTTTAACTTGAAGAAATTGTGATAAATATAACTATTCAGTACAATGTGCATCTTGTTACTACTGCTGCTGTACTGCTACTAATATAAGTATTGAACCTTTACTTTTAGGAAGAATCATTTTTACCCATGTTTTAATGTTATCAGTAAACCACCGTTGTGCAGCACTTTGACAATTTCAATTACAAAGAACATTTAATTACAGAACACAATAATCAACCATTTTGATCATTACTCCGTATTCATTTAAACGAATAAATTAGAATCCAGTTAAATTTAAATTAAAGAATTTATTTGAAAAAAAATGCAATAATATTTTATAAGGTTTATATTTAAGCTAGTATAAATGTTATGATTTTAATTAGTTAGACAAGCTTTTTAATAAATAAAATTAAACTTTAACCATTTGGAAAACCAAATAAAAAAAAAGGAATTTAGAAAAATATCAAATAAAACTGATTTTACGGGCCCTAATTATAAGAACAGTAGATGCTTGATCTCGTGATGAAGCATGAGGTAATGGAAGAGGATGAAGAAGATGAATTATCCTTGAACAAAGATCTGAGCAGACCTCTGACCTCAAGTTGCCATCTCCACTTACAGTCTTGGGATCTTACATGGTTAGAAGAAGTAAGATTTAATGCCCCTGCCTTAAGAACATGTCCAGTGGAAACCATTACTTCAACAACAAATTCATTTTTGTGCGTGGCTTTGAGGAAACGGCCCACAAATCCAGACGGCAGGCCAATGGACGTCTAATTCCTCCTCCTGCTCGAGACTGTGGTAAACATGCAGTTGCCTTCACACAGTATTATGTAGATGAACTACCCCCGGCTCCTGAAGTGTGGGACTGAGGGTGGGATGAAGAGAACGACAGTTGTGAAGAAATAAAGTGCTTTTAATTCATCCTCGCGCAAGGTCAACATATCTCGCCATCTCTGGTTTATAAACAGGAATACGTTCTTTATTGATCCCTGAGGGGAATTCAAGGATTTCCCGCCGCAGTCTTACTCGCCGAGGGCCACAGCTTCCCCTTTCACTTTTGAATGAATGATACTAGTTAATAACAGCAATAACAATGAGCCAGGCGTGGGATTTTCTCTTGAAACACCCCTGACTTTCCTGAAAACAAGACCTTGCAGAATCTGAAACCAATCTGAAACGGGATATTTAGGGAGAAGTAAACGCAGGGTGGAAATTACTTATTAACAACTGACTGGATCAGGAAATAATAATGCAGAGAATATTTTACTTCCATCTTTCAAGAAAAGCTCAAAGTTACTCTAAGAAAAAGACACAAGTGTGAACTATATTCTTAAAAAGGGTGTTAAATAAGGAAGACTAAAAAAAAAACTATACGTTTTGATTCAAGAATCTTTCATTTACAGCAGTAAACCATGGTGTAGATTGAAAAAAAAGTTATAATAAACGTTAATAAACAACTTTTCTTTCTTGGGTTTATCTTTTCCTATTGGATCAAAAAGTTAAAGTTAACCAAGAGCACATGGGATATAGGCAACATCACACTAAATAAACACTTGAAGATTAATTAGAGGAAGAGGAGGTTATTACTATTGGATTTAAAAAAATTATACTTTTGGAACAGAAAGCACATGGGGTTGGCATTTTTTATTTTTTAACTCTTATGCTCGCCTACACTGCATTTATTAAAAATGTTAAATAATTAACCATTTTTAATATATTGTAAATGCTATTTTTTCCCTGTAATGCACAGCTGAATTTATTTTAAATGTATAATTCAAACTGAATTTAAAATATATATTTTTTGTAAAATTTTCAATGTCTTTACCGTCAATTTTGATCAATGTATCCATCCCTGCTGAATAAAATTATTAGTTTCTCTAAAAACCCAACCTCGAACTTCTGAATGCAATGTATACGTGGTTTATTTGGATTCTGAAGTTGCTTGTTTCAGATATTGTCTCTAGCGTCTGTGAATCACTGGTCAAACTGAAGTAATGTTAAACTCTGCTCTCAACCCCTCCTACTCATCCACCAATCAATCGCTCGTCCCAGGCTGATCTCCTTCCTCTCTCACTCCCTCTCCAGAAAGGGAGGGGAAAAAATAAATAACTGCAATTAGCACATGGCTAATCTGCATAGAGGAAAGCCAAGCAGTCTTGGCAGAGGAGGTTACACCGGGTGGAACGTCTCACTGTCTGCTGGGGAAGCGGGAGGATGTGTGTGTGTGTGTGTGTGTGTTGGACTGAAGTATGATAGCACAGATAGCGCCGGCTCTACTGAGCCAGACAGATGGATTGGGTACGGACGATAAACAACTGCTGCTAATTTAATCCTCCACACGGACAAACGCTCCAGGCCTACAGCACAGGACGACTGTTGTGCCAAAACACCAACACACACCAACTCTCTTCACAGCCTCGTGTGTAGTTCATCCAGGAGCGTAGAGCTGAACATGTACAGGCACGCCGAAATCAGGAGCAAGCCCAGAGATGTCAGCTCCTCCAAACGTGCTGCACTCTTACTGAGGGAATTTCACGAATACACTCAACTTTAACCGTTCAATTAAATATATTGCCCGTCAATAGCATCTTATTCTTCCCATGGCACGATGTATGACGCTCCCTCTTAAATGAAATGTCTGGTACATATTGTATCTGGCAGAAAAGATAAATCATTTTTGTGTAAAGATTGATTGATTCTCCGTTTTATGATTTAATACAAATCTGTTGTTAAAAATGGTGTCTAATGAAGATGCATGGATGAAAAAATGTCTTGGTTGTATGATGCATAAATCATATCATACTAAATCTATTATTACAACTACTACTATTATTATTATTATTAATAATTCTGAGAAGCACATTCAATATTAAAGTTTTTCCATCATTTCAAGTTAAAATGCTTTAACTTGGTGGATTGCTGTGATGATCTCAAATGAAATATAAGTGTGGAAAGTGAGCTCTGTAGATGAAGTTGATGTCCTCGTATGCTGAAACACAGATGTGTCACGTATGTTTGAGTTTGAGTATCAGACAAAACCATATTATTAGTGTTTCTTCCTGCTGTTTCATTCATCCACTGAATAAAAATGTCCAAAGCTTATAGTAATTGACCTATTTTATTGCGATTACATACGGTTTATCACCCAGCCCTAATTTAAATAAGATTTAATTTTTTTACTATTCTCAAAAAAACTTCAATTTGTAATGTTTACTGTCTGAGGTCACGAGGCAATGCTTTCGAATCCTCCGGCCTCTGATTTGCTCCACAAATGAGATTGGGTCCTCTCTTAGACGAGTCTCATCTTCTCAACAGCAAATTCTCTTCATTTGTTGAGTAAAGGACCCGCTGAAGGAGAAAGCCGTACTCCCTCAATTCTCAATTACACCTCACCGGCTCGAGGAATACCCAAGCTATAAATTGAGAAAACGACCACCAGTGGCGACACGGTAAAGAGGAATTATTAGTGACTTTTGCAGTCAACAAGCTTTTCCATGCGCTCGACTCACGTAATGATACTTCAGACAAACTCAACAGCCCTGACGCTCCTGCAACTGTCCTGATGAACGCCAGAGAACCGGAGCAGATTTACAAATACAGAGAAGACCCACTGATCTTCAACTCCAGCATTTCACATACACAATGAATAAAGCACTATATCCTAATGTAATTTAGTTCCTCCCACCATGTTTACATTAAATATATTTATGTATATTAAAGGGGTTATATATATGACAGATGCTAAAAAGAACAGTATTTGGTGTGATGCAGAGTTTACACGCAGTTTAAGGTTTAAAAAACACATTATTTTCCATATACTGTACATTATTGTTTCTCCACTATGCCCAGTCTTTCTGAAATGCGTCGATTTTTACAAAGCCTTTCGGTCTGAAGCAAGGTGTGCTCTGATTGGCCAGCTATCCAGTGTGTTGTGATTGGACGAATACCTCAAGCGTGTGATGGAAATGTCACGCCGCTCACTATATTTATAAAAAAAAAAAAAAAAAAGTTACGCCTATCTTTGCTTGAACATTTGGGAGGTGTTATGCAAATCTTCCTACATAGTGATGTAAAGATGTGGGGGCGTGTTAGAACGAGCCGCTTTGGGAGGGCAGTTTTCACGATTCATTAACAGCTCATGTACCACGGTAACTGTTGTTTCTATAACCCAAAAATACAACTTTATTTTCACTTCGTTTCGTTTTGTACATGTTTAAATGACTGTGGTGGCTCAAACCAGCTTAACTATTTACAAAATCTAGTTTGGGACCACCTTTTAAAAGCCTTACATTATAGGATGTTCATTCAGTATTAATCATATTCTTAACAGTCTTCATTTTTGTGAAAAATGTTCCTTGTTTTTTAACATATATACATATACACACACCTTTATGGTCAGTGGGTCGTGGCTTGGTGACCATTTGAAAAAATGTGGGTCTCAAGGCCAAACCAGTTCTGCTCAAAAGGTCTGCTCATGACCATATCTACAGCAATGTTAGCATCCACACTAACATTATAAATACCTTATAATACATTCTGTATTAGAATACTTTAATACCTTTTTTTGAAATTCAACCAAATGTAAAAATTCTAAAGTTAGTTGATTTAATTTTGGGGGGAAATGTTTTGCATGCATGCAAAAACAAGAGATAAAACAATAATACAAAATCAATAAAAACAGTTTTTAAAAAGAATAGCTCAAACTCTGCAATGTGGAAAAGCTATTTTCTGACAATAAGGGAGACTTTGACTCATTATCCACTATAGGTAAATAACTAGAAGAATAAAGTGCAGTAAACCTATTTGTGCAACAAACCAGCATGTTAATGATTATGATGATAAACTAAAATTTGACAAATACCAGTTTGCAGTATAAATCAGCATATGAACTGCTTTTGTAAAAAAAAAAAAAAAAAAAAAAAAAAAAAATGGAAGTGAGTGACACCGGAAGACACACATAGTTACATCCAATCTTACATAAAAAATAAGGTTGATACACACGTGTGAATACATATCAGTTAAAATCTGTTATTTAAGTCAAATATAGATGCAAGTATCTAGGCAGCTGTAAACAAACAGACTGCTTCACGCCGTCCTCTCCCCACGTCCAGCCTCATTTGTTTGAGACACATCCCACTCTCACATTAGCCCATGTTTCTGATCTCACTCGTGTAAATAAAGCAGAGTAAAGCGGTTCAAAACATCCAGCATGCTACAGCGAAATCTCTCGCAGCTGACAGACTTCTAGCATACTACAGGACCAATGAGTGGGAGAATATGGAGTCACCGTGTGATAAAGTGGCATGTGTTTCCAGCTGCACTCGGTCCACGTCAATCCCAAGCTGTCTGAGTAAGCCTTCCTTTAGGAAACGCCACCATGGCTGACTACACTGACAGCAGAGATGGCATGTTTCTAGTTAGCGTGTTGATTTGGACCCGCTGTTCAGACAGTGCTTTTGAAACATCAGGAGAAGGTGGTTAGCTTCACTGCTCTGTGGTGACAGCTGTGAGTTAGCAATGCCCTCAGCACACGATTACAGAAAGAGACGTTAGAAAGAAAGTCAAGACTGATATATTGCCAAGGCCTATATATATTGCCGATGAAATGTTGAGTGTTTTTTTTATTTAGCTGCTTGACCAGTGTGTGTTTTTTTTTTTTCAACTGATATGTCAGAACATTATTTTTATGTTGCACTGGACTTCTAGATACAGGGCATCAAGTCATCAAAAAAAATATTGAATTGCTTTAGTAGTCTAAATCCCAAAGTATACTTTGGTGTTTGTGCATATGCAAGGTGTATAACAGATTTCATAAAAAAAAGTATGTGCACCCGTGCATCACCCAATTTTTGTAACCACGCATATTTTGTATGCACAAGTTTGTTTTTCACTAATCAGTTGTTCCACAAGGTGGCAATCAATTGCGTTCAATTGGCAATAAACGTTGTTTCACATTAGATACGGAACAACAAAACAGCAACAATGACATTGACAAGCACTCGTGTGAGAGGGTTAGGAGTACAAACTTCATAAAAACCAGCGCAGACAATGGAAAATGGAGCATAAAAGGCTATGTGTTTGACTGTACACACACTCTAATGTACACTTAAACTAGTGTTGTCTAAAGTACTGACCACAATATTATTCAGCACTGAAATTTTAAAAACGCCCATTTCCTGCTAAGATTTGAGCGCTATGGAGCGGATTGTTAAACGGTGCTGATTGGTCATTGTGTTCACGCGCTCGACAGATACATCTGTGATAGGGTTCAATGATCATCGTCTAGTTGTGGCGTAAATGTGCGTTAGGTTTCTATTTGCATAAAAGCCTACTGAATATTAAAAATTTGGCACTGAAATAAAGCAGATACAAATATTTCAGACTACACCCTGACTGATCATTCACGTTACGCTGTAAAAACGTAGGTTTGTTTAGCGGCTCCAGGCCTTTGCATACTTCTCAGATACCGTTGGATTGTGGGCATGCAAATCCTCAGGCCAGTTTTTATATGAACGGAGAGACTCCACATAAACAACATAAGAAGAGCACTGAAGACCACAAGACCACCTTTACGTTCTGATGTAAACCCTCTAGAGGAGCGTCAGTCAAAAACTAGTCTGTTTTCCAACAGCAAGACAAAGTGTCTTCTAATTGATGAGGTGTATTTGCGCCAACTTGAGTGATACACAAGTATGGTTAGACATTGTAGTAGTACAACATGAAAAGCAGGGTCTGAAACCAACTTTCCCACCAATCCTCATGTTGTGGTTTCAGATAACTGGGCTTTAGTGTGATTTCTGATGTGCGTGTCAGACTCAAAAGGTTAATGACGTTCTCTGCATAACACACACATGTGTGTGTCATGTAAACGAAGCCTGCAGACTCCAGGACCATAAGTTTGAAGAAGGAAATTACTATGCTAATCCGCTACATTTTAAAAGTAAATGTCAAAAGAAAATCCATTACCCTCACATTTCCAAACAGCCCTGTGGAACTGCTTAAATGTGACATTTCCCCAATTACAGAGGAGAAAGGGAACACCTCATCATCAACCGCACGCTACGGCAAATGATCAGCACTGAATTTATAAAAACTGATTGTGCCAAGGTGGTCCTTGGATGGGTGTCTGAGACTATTCCTCGCTGCACGAACACGCAGGACTTCCAACGCAGAAGAAGTGAAGGAGAAAAGAAACCAGGGACACTGCAATGGAGAACCAATGAATACAGCCAAAGAAGATGCATGTGGACTTGTGTGCACTCAGTCCTAGACAGTACACAATACAAAACTAATCAGGATTTGTTTTATATATATATGCATCAATGCTCTGCAGCTGGTGCTACTCTTACAACTCGTTTGGTTACTTAAAAAGCATTACAATAAAATGCATAAATTACAGTAAGCATTTATAGGCAGATGTAAAGTCTTTTTTCTGATGCGCATCAATAAACAGACACAGTTACATGGTTTTGTTTTTGCAGCTGTAAACTAACTAAAAGATTGTGAATAACAAATGCATCTGAAAACAGTTAATGTTTAATATACATTAGCCACTGGTAAATGCAACATT
This sequence comes from Carassius auratus, assembly GCF_003368295.1. Lineage (NCBI taxonomy): Eukaryota > Metazoa > Chordata > Actinopteri > Cypriniformes > Cyprinidae > Carassius > Carassius auratus. The sequence goes on from NC_039261.1 coordinate 3,725,719, forward strand.
CACTTATTTACATTTAGATATGAATAAGTCAATGTGTCAGCAGAATACTGATGCAAAATGCACTGCAACTTCCCAGCAAGCGTTTCATCTGGATTCCTCTTTGTAGAGTGTAATATTTTCACTGGCAGTGCTGTAATTAGTATGCTCACAGTGTGCTGTGCTTTAGCTGAGAGACCAGCGCTTTTCAGTCCTGCAAGTGAAGAAGCACAAAACGGCACATTTTGGACGCCTCCTTTTACTTTACACAGAATATTTTGATCATCCTGAGCCGGCTGCACTAGATGCACAAGTCAAATCTACGTCTAGTTGTGGCGTAAATGGGCATTAGGTTTCTATATGCACAGTAACCTACTAAATATTAAAACTTTGTTAAATGCAACCATGTACAAACTAAATAATTATGGAGTATGAAATGGAAATGAAACTTCAAACATGCATCATGTTGACATTTATACATATTTACATTAAGAGAATGTATTATGTGAATGAATTACATGAAGCTGATCTAAACAGTGCAAATTGGTGTTCATGGCAAAAAAAAAAAAAAAAAAAAAAGAATTACGTAATTAATTTTTTGAACCAATATTAATTTATTGCCTCCTTTAAGACATATTACTGAATGTTACTAACATAAAAATGCCTAATGATATTTCAAGAAGAGTTGTGCCGATAGACGATACGATATTTAGAGATATCGCCTGGGGCTAATGCCTTTGACGATAGCAAAATTATTGTTATGTTAGAAATACTAACTTAAGCTAGTATGATTATGACAATAATATTTTTTTCATAAATATATACGAAAAAAAAAAACTGTTGCTTTTAGGTTTTTTTTTTTTTGTTAAACCGAACCATTCGGTTCACCACACACGGCTCGTGCTGGGACCACGGTTCAATTTAAATTTGACAAAGCATCTGTAATATGGTTACAGGGCTCCAGACTAACTTTTTTCACTAGGAGCACAGTGGCCCCCAACTGAAAATTTTAGGGGCACAACCAGAAAATTTAGGGGCGCACACCGTAAATCAACATGCTAACCAAATCTACTAATTTCCACTGTATTACTAATAAATACTTTAATAATAGATGCAGAAATTACAATGTGCTGTTTCAAATTCAGTGTCACATTTTATTCTGCACTTTTGAAGATGCAACAACAAGGTAAACTGACAGCACCATCGCTGTCAAGACAGTACAAATAGTAAACAAAATTCCATACACTCAGAATAAAAAATGTGCATAGTAAAAAAGTTTGTGTGCATGCTGTATCGTTGTTGTATGTTTCGTTAAGTTTTAAGCCATTCTTCCTTTGAAGGTCGAGCTGGCTTTTGTATTTGGTGAAAGGTAGTTCTAATGCTTATAGTACCTCAGTATCTGAATTCTTACAGCCAGTCTTCTCAAAAATGGTGAGTGTGGATCAGGGCCGGCCCTGACCAATTTGCTGCCCTAGGCATGATTTTACCTGGCGCCCCATGTGTATGTATGTATGTACATGTATATATATATATATATATATATATATATATATATATATATATATATATATATATATATATATATATATATATATATATATATATATATATATATATATATATACACACGCATACACACACTACAGCAGAACTGTTTCCAACACTCATAATAAATCATCATATTAGAATGATTTCTAAAGGATCATGTGATAGACTGGATGTCACATGTGACACTGAAGAATGGAGTAATGATGCTGAAAATTCAGCTTTGCATCACAGAAATAAATGATAATTTAAAGTATAATAAATTTAAAACAAATTATTTTAAATTGTAATAATATATCACAATATTACATTTTTTTCTGTATTTTTGATCAAATAAATGCAGGCTTGATGAGCAGAAGAAACTTCTTTCAAAAACTTAAAAAAATAGTAATGTTTCAAAACTTTTGGCCTGTACTGTATCCCCCCCAAAACTGCACAACTGTAGAGTAAAACATTATTTAAAAAAAAGTGATAATAAAAAATGCGTCTTAAAACTGACAAGATTGTACAAAATCACAGTCTGGGGACTCAGAACTCAGAACAACTGCTAACATTAAGTTTAAGGTAAAAATAACTGCCATGAAATTATAGTATCTTACTCCTATTCAATAAATAGTTCTTTCACTACATCTCTTTACCTCTGTCTTTATCCTCTTCTCTTCTTTTTGGCAGTGTATCTATCGCAGACTATGATCATTTATAATGTGTCATGTAAATTCGGCCTTGCGTCACAATCAGGAAACTTTCACCGTGTCTAGAACGGGCGCGAGCCGCCAGGCCCGTTTCTACGAGCTGTGTGTTAACAAAAACAGTGCTGTCTACATTGGATGTGGCGTCGGGCACGCTACACAACAAATTACCAACAACTAATCGTGCGCGCGCTCTGTTTCTGACGCACTTCAAGCACTCGATGGGTGGGGGAAGATTGAAGAGCCAGACTTTTTTTTTTTTTTTTTGCTTTATTTGGAAGTGTTTCGAATTGTTGGTTTTTAAATAGTATCCTATTATAAAAAAAATATAGGTAAAAAAAAAAAAAAAAAAAGTTCACTCATTCTGGCGCCCCTATGGATGAGTGGCGCCCTTAGCATTTGCCTATGCCGCGGGCCGGCCCTGGTGCGGACTTTTTTTCGCCACACCAACCTCTGACTCTGAATCATCATCTGACGGTGACACTGTAGACTCTGGCATTGGTACACTAGCCGCAGGTCGGAAGAACGAATCAATAGTTCGCTTGCTCATAGCTCAGACGCACGCACATATCAGGTTGTGATGATATTTGTCTCTGTTTCCTTCCCACAGATGTTTACTCGCGCTCAATTATCTCTAGGCCCCTCCCCCTCCACAGATTTTAGCCACTTGCAGTGGCCATTCCCTATTCTTCCCACACGCATTTGCCGCCTCACAGACAGGCATCACTCAATGAGACGCGAGTGTGTGCTCGCGTCTCATTAGTATGTGTGCGTGCGTGCGTGCGTGTGCAAATCTACTGGTCGCACATGTGCGACTGGATGTAAAATTCAGTCGCACACTCTCAAAATTTGGTCGCAAAATGCGACCATTTGGTCGCAGTCTGGAGCCCTGGGTTAGCATGTAAAACAAACTGGGTTCAGCTAATATATGTTTCTGTTGATGGATGTGCATTCTGGATTCCCAGACATTACAACAACAGTGATGAGGAAAAAAAGAAAAAGAAAAAAAAAAACCTGGACAAACCATTCACTCTTGATCAATGTGAATTAATGCTGGAATATGAGCAGTCATTTATTCCGTCATCACCCGGGTGCTGACAGCGCGTGAGCACAGCACACGTTAATATGCGTTTAAACTAAACTCATTTAAGCTTTGTCAGTTTAAACATTTAAGAGCCAAAAGGACACGAGCTCGCGCGTGCAGTGAGAAGAATTGTGCATGTGCTCCGCGCAAACCCGCGGCCCAGAACGTGCACAAATATTAAGATCTCTGAAGTAGCTATTGCGTTTAAATGGACAAATTCACACAAATAATATGTCAAAATGCCCGTCTTGGTAAGTATCCTACAGCAGACATAGCCGCCAATCTTTCATTTATACAGTCCAATATGCAATGCTGTTTTACATTTGATTACTTTATTCAATTTCTGTACCTAAAAACTTATGCTAGACCTGCCCAAAAAAAATAAAAAATAAAAAAAAATAGTAAATCACTGTTTGTATCTTTACTCTATTGTATTTATTTGTAGTACAATATATATATTTTTTTATTAGAAAGTATAGTTTTTCCATAAACATTGCACATACCGAACTGTACCGAAAACCGTGACTCTAAACCCGTGAAACAAACCGAACCGTGAAAAAGTTGACCCATGCCACCCCTAGTTTCTTTGTATTTATTTTAAATTCAACATTTATTGTCGATATTGGGCTTGCGGATCATGTGGGTACTAGGGTACTCTTTGCTGTGTGTGGATGACCATGTCGGTCAGCCACCACCGAAGACCAATTCTGACCCAGGAAAAACCCTGTTGGACTTGGAGAAGGAAGACCTCCTCCAGAACCAGGACTGAGAACCAGCTTTAATACAGTCAGCATGATAAAACCTCTCAAGATGTGTTCAATCAGAGTCAAGTGAACTCAAAACCAGCTCAACTATATAAGCCTTCCTGAACACCGACTAATCAAGTAGTCGTTCAGACAATCCAGCGACTAGACCGTGTTGAAATCACACACTAGTGCTTGCTTTACCTCAGAAGTACGTTCTTTGCAATCATCAGATATATCTGGTGCACAGTCGAATGCAAAGCAGTGTACAGCTTGAGCAAGTGAAAAGTGAAGAAAGATGCATGAGAAGGCCGAGCCAGAGGAACGTGAGGAGTGGAGCGCTGCACGAGTGCTTCTGCGTGGGTACAGCAAGCGTACGAGAGGCCAGTGTGTGTGACCTAAACGCTCCTGAAGAGACGGAGGGATGGCCGGCCGCTGGAGCATACAGCATGAGCGGGTCACAGCTTCTCCCGGCGTCTAATAACACGTGCACGCTCACACACAAACATTCATAAGTGCACAGCTGTCACCGGCAGGCAGCAAAGGATCATTCACAAAAACAGCCCCCTCCTGGCTCTGTTTCCCTAAGTATCTATGACACACACACACACACACAGAGAGAGAGAGCATGTGGAGATTCATTACTCAGCAGTGCACACAGTGTGCTGTGGCAGCAACGGTTCACTCTTTACCCTGCAGGCGACTGAGAGCGTGCCCTTCACTCGAGGATGCTGGGATAGGATTCTCCCTCTCAAACAGCAACTCACTGCACTGGCTCTGGGTCATAAGCACTGGTCTGAGAACAGTTTTTTGGACGACAAAACTTTACATGAGTGACTTATTTAAAGAGGTGTTTCCTGTGAATAAGGTAGCTATGACATCTACATTGTAGAGACCAGCAGAATTACAAACTAACAAACAAAGTCCTCAGAATAATCAAACATAAAATCAAACATATCCTGCTGTCACTTTAAGAGCCGGACGCATCCAAACTACTGTTACACGCGTATTTTCATTCTCAACTCTTTACGTTCATTTATTACATGAACGATGAAGGTATACGCATGAATAATCACCAAGCGCAGCACTTTGACACTTTTATTTGAAAATAAAAATGACGTTAGATGACGTTACGTGTCCGTGTCCTGATCCATCTCAGAGCGCATTTCTCTCTTCACGCTTTTAAAAACATGAAGTAATAGACTTCATTAAATTTAGCAAATGTGTCATTACATGATTTTTTGCACGGGAAATTGGGCTTTTATGGAGGAACGAAAGCGCAGCACTGCAAAAGGGGAAGAATGGAGTGAAAATCGTTTTATCTCGATTATTTTCATAATCGTTGGAGGCCAAATCGAAATCAAACATTTTTATTTATTTATTTGGGGGGGGGGGGTGTTAATTGCACAGCCCTATGATACATGTAAACACCTAAATTCATTACAGTCCCATAATGGAAATTACACAATTTCCCTCTTTTCTCATTTCAATTTCAAAACTCTTGGTCAACAATCCACAACAATTGCTCAAAAACTAGTTCACAGAAGTCTCATAAAATAAATAAATAAAATGAAAAAATAAATTAAATATTTGTGAAAAATTACATTTAACACCACATTTTACATAAAGTATCTACTTGTTAATAAATGGCTTTTGGGTGAAAATTATGGTTTCTGGAAATAAATGAAAATTTTTTATTTTTTTAAGTAGTGCTGTCAAACGATTAAGCGCATCTGAAATAATGCATGCATTTAAATTATATTATAAATAAATATTTAATATATAAATGTAACATTTTTCTTAAATACATTTGTGTGTATTTATATATTAATTCTGATAATTTTTCTATAGTGGTTAATATAGAATATCTGCATGGTTTTCCTTATTTGCATTAAATTCATTTTCACCAAACACACAATCTGATGCCCTAGTTTATAACGTCAAAATAATCTGCTAAAGAAAATCGTTTTACTCATTTTATCTTCAGGACATATTTATCTCTGGGCTAATTAATCTGACGTGAAACAAGCTCACCTGCAGGAAAAATAAATAAATAAAAGTAGAGCTGAAACAACGAATCGATTTAATCGATTAAAATCGATTATTAAAATAGTTGTCAACTAATTTAGTAATCGATTCGTCGCTAAATAAATTTTATTTGCCATAAGCGGCTCATTTCGTGCATATTTCATATCTGCGGTGACCAAAGTGTGGCAGTAATGAGCCACCGGAGCTTTTACTCAGCCAGTACAGCAGGTGAAGTAGCAAATAGCCAATAGCTGGCCTCGTTTTATGTCACGTGCTTCCCGAACAGCGTCTCTGCAGCATTCAGCGGGAAGTGGGAGTACTTTACTTTGAGCCTTCAAAATGAAGAGTAACCTGTAAACTCTGCACTACTGAACTGTTTAAAGGGCCGTTCACATATCGTGTCTTTTGCGTGCTCAAGTTCGTTATTTCCTATGTAGGCGCGAAGTATGCACTCTCATAATTGAAGCGACGCGGTCGCGACACGCACGCGGTGCGATGCGCCCGTTTTTCCAGGCGCGTTCACACCGCATCCATTTATCCTTTGCTGAAATTTCCGGGTCTTCATGGAGAGGGCACGTCATGGAGAGAGCACGTCATGGTTGCTTAGCAAAGGCAGACGCCTCAGGGGCGCTTCTGCCCGAGCGCTTTGGAAAGAAGGAGAAAGCGGCGCGACTAGCGTTTTCCACGCGTTTTTAGGTGCGATATGTGAACGGCCCCTAAGAATTTTATTTGTGCAGATTCTCCAGTACAAGGTTGTTTGCAAATGTTTAGTCGTAAAAGCTGATAACATTGCTTTTTAACAGTTAACATTTAAAGCTTTACAAACATGTTATGTGATCAGTTTGACGTTTACCAGTTCATAATTCAGACTTGCAGCCTAATTATGACTGAATGAGAGAGGTAAATGTTTGAGTATATTTAAAATGCACTTCTTTTCTAAGTATTCACTGCTCTTTTTCACACAGAAGGTTTTTTGTGTGTGTCCCAATTTTTTTTTCTGGACAACCTTCTGATGGATTTTACTTTAAATTGTGAGTTCCATTCAGGTTTCATGCCATTGGCACTCTTTTTTCGAAGGATTGTTTACAGTTTCACAGCATAAGCTATAAAGCTTTTTCCCAGTAAATAATAAAATACAATGCACTGCAATTTTATTCTGTTTTATCCTTATACTTCGTGAAAATATGTTCTCAAAGATTCCTTAAACTTTGTTTGGGATGTTAAACTACTTTAGGAGCTCTAAGGACTGCCATGGTGAAAACAATATTTGAAATCTCCTTGTGAATTTTGCTAGAGTATGGGTCAGTGTTTTGATTGCAGAAGAGTTCGACAAAGGATTAATAAAACAACTCCAGGTATATTTTTGATGAGGATATGACAATGCAAAATGGTTAAAATCTCTTAAAAATCTATGCTGAATGATAAAGACCCTTTATTAATAATTTACTTGGGGAAAAAATGGAAAAACTAAAATATAAGTACATAAACCGATTAATCGATTAATCGTAAAAATAATCGACAGATTAATCGATTATCAAAATAATCGTTAGTTGCAGCCCTAAATAAAAGCTTATGGTTACAAATAATAACTAGTAGTTTATTTTGGCACTCAAAACATATAGTGCCGGTCATTCATGCAAATCTGTGGTGCCAAAACCCTCACCACCACACATTTCTCTTGCTTCAAACACACAGATCTATGCACTATTTTGAACTGAAGGGATGAACACAAGCTATAACCAGCTCCACACATCCTTTAAATAAGTTCATGTTTTCAGCAAACACTCAGATCTCAATCAGCACTTTATACTGTGCAACCAACACAAATGCCAAGTTTTAAAACTCTCACCGAAGATTTAAAGCACTCTAGACAAGAACGGATTCATTGTTTAAGAGAAATATTCTTGTCTTCCCATCATGATTATTGCATAACAAACCGTAAGATCATCTCTGCCTCTGAGGGTCATTAAAACCCTTCATTTCCTCAATGAGAGCCCAGCCATCACGGCTTTAAGCTTCATTCTGTCATTCAGAAACAAGAGGAAAGGTGTGATCCTGAGAAAGAGCGAATAACACGGCTGACGATCACAGGACGCTTGTGAACTTTTGACATATATGTTACAAATCTGCTTTAATTCACAACAGCATTGGAAAGATTACACATGACGTTATCAGAAAGAACCGATCCATTATTGAAACGCTTGTGAATCAAAGATTGTTTTTAGTCAGTCTTAGTTTATTTTGGACTGTTGAAAGTGATCTACAGTGAGCACTTGCATTAGATGAAAAATATCCTTGAACGTTTTCCCCCAAAACCTTATTTTCTCTTCACTTGAGTAAAGAATGACCTCCACCTCTTGGTGTAAATAAATCGGGAAATTCATATTTTGGGGTGAACGGTCTCTTTAAGATATTTGGATGCCACAAATATCAGGATGTCACAAATAACAAAAATACAGCAGTTCCACATATTCTGTATATTAATATAGCATTTCACATATCAGGAAACCTGGATGCAGAGAGCTTGGATAAGACAAGAGAAGCAAACAGCACATGAGGTAACCCAATTCATCAAGTTAACTCCTTTTTATAAACAATGCAAACATTTTCAGAGCATGCAAAAAGAAAAATACATCACTAAAAAGTGTGCAACCCAACTAAACAGATTCATAAAATGTGCAATTACGCTTACTAAATTAACAAAGGATGCACTGCTGGAAAAATAACACACGTGTATCTTTATTGCATGCATTTAAATAAGACCTTGAATTTTATTACTCAATTTAAGAGTTAAAAACAAACCAGACTTCTGCATGGATGCCCTTTGCTTACGAAATGCTACAAAAAATGCAGAACAAGTTAAATAAAAAGAGTTTAAAAAGACTTAATTGTAACATCAGAAAACATATTGCATGCACTCAAACCCTGTAAAGCGCGTGCATGCACAGCGCGAGTGTAAGTGGAGCAGCTCGTCGGCTCTCTGCTGCATTAGATGCAATTATAAATGGCCAGGCGCAGGAGAAGAGGCAGCCAATCAGAAGAGAGCTCGCGTGTCAACCCAAGACCAACTGTCTCCTGCCTTTGACAGAAGGATTTTACCTCCATAATTCAAATCCCAAAGCAAAGCAGCCCGCTGAACTTCCTCACAGCTCTCAGTCTGTTTACACACACATACACACTAAAAACGCCTCAAAACACACCCGAACAAAACACGTTTCAAAGCCAGTCGAGCTTAACGGTCGACGGTGTTCACGTTTAGCCCCCGGATGTGAACATATTCAGTGTTTTTAGCGTCGGAGCAGAGTCAGGGAATAAACTAGCCGTGATCAAACAACTAACGTAGCGATAGCATCTCGCACTAAACACGGACTTTCATGAACAGCATCTGTGCTGCACAAACACCTCCAGTGTCTTCAGAGCTGACGTTAGCAGTTAGCCAATACATAACCAGTCTCCCTTTCCGATTAAAACTGGGCCGAGATACATGTTTGTAACGGACTTCTGACCGGTCTCTAGATGGAAACACATTAGACGGCTAACCTTTTTTAGGCTAGTCAAGCGGTTTACACACTGCTGTATGCACGCAGCCTCGAAAATTAGCATTACTTCCCAATTCCTCTCGCCCCTCTCACCCCAGCACACAACTAGCCCGAAGTGAGACAACAACACAGCTCAAAACAGCTAATTCTCTGGACTGTGTTCGCTGGAGAAACACAGGCAGCCATTTTAGACCAGACTGAGAAACAATGGCAGACTCGCTCTCTCTCTCGGTTTACCTGGCTCCGGTTGAGGGTTTGTCCGGTGTTCCCGGGGCTCATTGGAGAGGGGTGATGGCTTCTTTGTTGCCAGGCCGGATGTCCCCCGCCGTACTGCCCCATGTCCGCCGCTCCTTTAGCCGCCTCCGGGCCGAGCTCTGCGGCGGGGAAGCTCTGGTAGCCCCGGGCCGAGCTCGGGGAGGTCAGGAGCTGGTTCAGGGTCGGGGTGGACGTGGGCTGAGGGGTGCCCATGTTGTACCTCTGGCTGTTGTAGGAAGCGGCGGTCACGTTGGCGGTAGTTCCTCCCGGCGGCGGCTGCTTGCCTGGCGGTCCCCCGGATGGAGGCGGCTGGCTGTTCCGCGGGGAGTTCACGCCGTAGCCCTGGCCTTGGTGGTACGGAGTCCGGTTTGGGAAGGCGCTGTAGTTGTTGAAGTGGTTCTGGTAGCCGTGCTCGTGTGAATTGGGCGGGTATTGGTCCATCCCCGCCGGCCCGGCCATGCCAGGGCTTTGTTGTCCGCCATGTTGATGAAAAGCGGGCCGGTTGTAGTGCTGGTTGTAGCCGTAAGGAGGCGGAGGGAAGGCGGCCGGGTGTTGTGGAGCCATACCGGGGTGGTTAGTCCCGTCGGGATCATTCTGGCTGTTGTTATTGTTCACCCTGGACGGGTTCCCGTTACCGTTCTTCATGTCAGGGTCGCCTGCTCCTCCTCCTCCTCTCCCGGCAGCAGTGTTCCCCACATCGGCCCCGTCGCGCAGCTCCTTCTGTCCTGGGGATCCGGTGACGGTGCTCTCATGCGGCTTCTCTCCGAGCACCGGCTCGTCCTGCGGCTCCCGCTCCGGTTTTCTGAGTTCGGCGGGAGGGCTAGCGTTGAGAGTGGCGACCTGAGCGGCCATGATCTCCCTCTCTCTCGTTCACCGCGAGTCACTTTGAATATAAACACAGCGCTCTTATGAAGACGTTATAAAGCCCGCGTCCCGTAGCATTCCTTCCGCTTTCAGACCGGAGTCGGTCTTCTCTCCCGAACGCGGCTCGAGCGGAAAAAGTTTCCAGGAGAATATAAATAAAGGTCCCGGGAATGGATTTAACCGACACCAGTGTGTGTATGTGTGAGTGTGTGTGTGTGGAGGGGGGGCCTCTTACAGAGCGAGAGCGCGAGAGAGAAACCGATCAAACCAGCACGAGGCTCCGCGAGACACAGCCATTTTACTGAGGCGCGCGGTCACGTGTAAAACGCGTCGTGGAGCGCGGATCCGGAGCGGAGCAGAAGAAGTGTGTCCTCTCGAGCTTTTTGACATAGTTTGGGTTCCAGCACGAAATACGCCTGCGAGCCTCGGCTTTTATTGTGAAAAAGTGCATAAAATATGTGTTATTATTTTATCTTTTCAGACTGAATCTTTAGTATAATTTTTTTTATTATTATTTTATATTATGCTTACACTAGCACTATCTGTTCTCAATTTCTATTACATCTACTAGTTTTCTTTTCTTTTTTTATTACAAAAAAAAAAATAGTAACACTTGACCTTTAACACTTGCACTCTTTACAATACTCTCTTTCTTTTTATTTAAGAAATGTGCCACTGGAACAAGAAACCAGACTTAAGGGTCAATTTACTGAAATTAAGATTCCTACATCATTTGAAAGCAGAATAAATAAGCTTTCCATTGATGTATGGTTTGTAAGGACAATATTTGGCTGAGATACAACAATCTGAGGGTGCAAAAAAAAAATCAAAATACTGAGAAAATCGCCTTAAAAGACGTCTGAATGAAGTTTGTAGCAAATAAACAACACTAACATAAGTGCTGCTTCTGACTGGTTCTGTGCTCCAGGGTCACGAATGATCCTCTGACACTAGTGTCATCTTATTTTTTTTTATTTTATTATTATTATTTTTTTTAAATGTGATGTGCATTTAAAGATCAAAACTACATTTTTCATAAGAAAATGTGTCTATTCAAAGCTCACTGTTGCAATACATGCGTGCTGTTTCCAGGACATTATATTCCACCTCCATGTATTGATAATACCTTTGTATCTATGCCTCAGGTCCCTCCTAAACTGGCATTTATTCACCCATGCCAAGAGAAAATATGTCTTCAGGCTGAGCGCACCTCAAACCGTCTGACAGGAGACCTCTTTCATGTCACCCGCACAAACAGTGTGACTTACAATCTTAACTTTTAAAGGGGAAATGTGTCATTTCAGTGCCAAAGTGGCATCAGACAGAATTAATGATCAAGAGTAATGACTGTTTTCAAACAGGTTTCCTGAACACTCCTCCCATCTACCATTGGTCAGGACAAAAGATAAGCCCCACCCCAAACTCACACCATGGTTGTAAAGCCATGTTGTAAATCAGTATCAAATATTTTATTTACTACAATAGTATTATATTTGTATTTTGAATTAGAAACTATTTTTAGATTGTCAGTTTTCACTTGAATTTTAGTTTATTTTATTATTATTATTTTTTTATTTCAGTTTTAGTAATTTTAGTTTTGTCAAGGCAACATTTCAAATTTTTAAAATCTAATGTTTATACTTTTTTCAGTTTTATTTCAGTCAACAAAATATTTGATAATTTTTAGAATTAATTTAAATTATCTCCCTATATTCTTTTGTCATTTTTAAATCTAGCTTTTGTTTTTTTATATATATATTTTTATTTAGCTTCAATTTATATTTATGTAAGTTTTTCATTAACTTAAGTACTATTTACCACAAATATATATATATATATATATATATTTTTTTTTTTTGCAGTTAGTTGATGAGACAACATTTCTAATTTAGTTTGAAGTTGAAATTGTTCATTGTTCAAATCGTACAATTATACAAAAAATCTACATCACATGAATGTACAACAAAGCATAGCTAATATACAGAAGTGTTAAGGCCCAGTGTGTTCTTGCATATTTCGGAGAGGGTTTATTGCAGCAGCATTATGTTTGATCTGTGCAGAGGACAGCATGAAATTACAGCCTGTGTGCTAATGTGTATGTGCGCATGTGTTCAGAGAGAGAGAGAGAGGGATGGAAAGGGAAAGAGGATGGGGGATGGACCGAGAGCAGGAAGTGAAAATGAAAAAAAGTGAAATGCAGCGCAAGCCAGAGAGAGAAAAAACTGCGTAGGCCGCAGCAATCAAATCTGGCACACCAAATCCAACCCCAAATTCAACAGCGCAACGTGTATTTGGTTTGGTAAAGAGATAGAGCAGAGCTAAGAGACAGCTCAGAGTAAATAACCAAATGGAAACAGCTATGCTCTTTCCCCCACTCAAACACTGCTCTCTCTCTCTCTCTCTCTCTCTCTCTCTGTGTGTGTGTGTCTCTCTCTCTCTCCCTCTCAGTCTCTCTCTCCCCCCCCCCTCTTTCTCTCTGCCTCTCTCTCTCTCTCTCCCTCTCTCTCTCTCTCTCTCTCTCTCTCTCTCTCAGAAGCAGAAGCAGCAGAACTTTGCTGTGTGGGGGAAGGGAGGCTCTCTTCGATGCAGAACCTGCGCCTGCGCCTGACCTGTGTCGCTGCTGCGGCTCACAAACTGGTTTTTACTGTTGTGAAGTAAAATAGAGTCAAACTGCTGTTCTAAATGCGCCCGTGTGTGTGTGTGTGTGTCAGTCGCTCACTATATCAGCAGAAGTGCAGGGAGAATGTAGACAGACAGGCAGCAGAGGGGGTTGGGAGCTCTCTCTCCAGCATTTTTGCATTTAAAATCAATTTAATGTCTGTTTCGAAGCATTTCTGCTGTTACTCTGGCAAATTAATATGAATGTGAAATCAGAATTGCTTTCTTAATGCATGTTCCTAGTCATATTGCGTGCAAATTCATTGGTGCATGTTTTTTTTTCTTTACCAAGAAAGTGTTTTTATTCATATTCCTTGATCAGAATATGTGGCGCTCCCTCACCGCAGAGGACGCATGGCTGTCCGATAATGTTAATATACATAGGAACATCCCTAAGTAGTCTTTGTTTTTTAGCATTCTAGCTGCATTCTATAATCAACACTTTCCCCACAATACAAACAAGTCCAACCCTACACTTTTCCTTGAGGAATATCCCGTTTTATGTCAAAATTATGTCAAATTATGGAGGTAAAATGGTTTGCAATGGTTTGTCACATTGATTTTTTCCCCCTCCTATAAATTTATCTTGTAAGTTTATTAGACATAATACATTTTTCCCAGTGCTTGAAAAACACACTTGTTCTTATATGTTTGCCTTAACCTTTAACAATACTTAATTGTGTTGAATGTGCACCTGTAGTGTATTTCAAATCTTAAACGCAATTAAAAAAGAAAAAAAAGAAAACATAAAATATATATATTTATATATTACTAATCAAATAAAAAGACAATTAAGTGTACTTAAAATATGCTTTTATGTTTCTTAAGTGCACATTTTAATAATGTTAAAGTATATAATTTATGGTAAAGAACATTTTAAATCAATGTTTAATAATCTTGCTTTGAAGAAGTGCACTTATTTTGATGTGTTGACTATGTGACTAATAATATTCAAAATTAGATTTAAATTGAATATGAATATAGAGTTATAGTATATTTAAGTGTACTTGCATTAACATTTAGTCATTTAACAAACGCTTTCATCCAAAGTGACCTACAAATGAAGACAACAGAAGCAGTCTGAACCAACAAAAGACATGTACTTCATTACAAAAATATTTAAATACATATAGAAGTGACATTTAAGTATGTTTTAGTTGATCATAAATACTTGTCAGTGCATTGAGCTTGACATTTTAACCATGTTTTAAAAACACTTGAAGGCATTATGAAATTACATATAAAGATATATGATTACTACTTAAGAGGGTCGGAAACACTTTAAAATGTTCAGCTACTCCCGTTTCATGTAAATCCACAAGTACTTTAAGTATATTCTTGTGAAAAAAGTGTATTATTTCTGTGATAAGTGCTCTTTTTATATGAAAGCTGTGTTTCTTTTTCACGAGGGAAGGTTAAGCTGAAATCTAGAGTTTGGTAAAAAATAAATAAATAAGTAAACACATGAACACAACAACAATAAACCGATGGCAGGCTATTGAGAAGGAAAGGCAGATTTTAACAGCACTTAAGCAGTTAGGCAGTTGTAATGGGAAGATTTAGGTTGAATGCTAAGAATCCAGCACAAAGACCTTTAGATCCAGGGCTCATTGAACGTCGTTGACTTTAGGGGCCACGCTCCTTTCAAACACTTGGCTCCGGCTGCAGCTCCTGGGCTTTCAGACCGAGGGAGCAGGTTGTATAGCAACACAAATGCTTGGCCACCCGCTCTCCCCCACTTGAAAAGAGTGAATCACAGATCCTTCCACCTACATGCAGTTCACATTCACTCTCTTAGTCATAGTTGTCCAAGGATAAACTAAGCGTCTTTACCTCTAATTTCTGCTGTGAAAGTCTTCTGATGAACTCGGATGAAGAGCTTTCTCAGAGTCAGATAGCATCTTTGACAGCGCTGTGATCTACGACTGTTTACTCGGTCCCCCTCCACCACGCAGCTACCCATGAGTCTGAGCGTGATGCATCACCTGTGGTCCGCTGCCGAGGGCTCTCCCCGCCACCCCGCGCCTGGAGCCTGGCCAGAAACACACTGTATTCAGAAGATTTACACAACCTTACTCAAATATTAAGCACAGAACCTCACAGGAATAGTAAGTGGAAGCTATTTATTACAACAGCCTGTTGATTTGCGGTGAGCAGCCACTGGTTAGAGTTATTAAGAGAAGCTCTGTTGGCTTGAAATTAATATTTTGACCTTTGCATTAATTGTAAGCCAACATCTTTAATTCCAAAGATAATAACGTTTGAAATTCATTAAATAGTGGCCAGGGGATTTGGGAACTTATGTCACATTTGAAGTGATGATGAATGTGACTCAAATGCTGCTATGCAAAAAATGCTGTAACAATAGGACACAATATATAGTGTTAATATGAAGGATTTTATTTTTTTCTTTCTATATTTTGAAATTTGCACTTCATTGTGCTGTGGTGGACTGGCTAATTTGTTTTGTTCTGTTTTATTTCATGTATTTAGAAATTTGCACCTCACTGCATTGTGGTCGACTATCTAATTTGTTTGCTTTGTTAAATTTCCTGTATTTTTTATTTTGCACTTCATTGCATTATGATCAACTGGTTAATTTGTTTGTTTTGTTTAATTTCCTGTAATATAAATTTTACACTTCATTGATGTAATATGCGTGGGTGTGCAAAGGAAGGCGCATGACGAAGGAGATAACAAATAAGGCTTTTTAATAATCCACGGGAGGAAAAGGGAACATCCAAAAATAAATCCAAATAATAGAACTTAACATTAATAGCGGACAAAAGGGAATTAAACAGATATGGTATTTAAACACAAGGAAAGTAATGAAAAGAACGGGAACAGGTAGGGATTAATCTATTAACTAAACTAGGAATGGAACATGACCAAATAAGGGAAACGCAAAAGGAACAAGTCCATGAACGTGACAATTGCATTTTGGTTGAATGGCTAATTTGTTTTGTTTTGTTTTGTGTCCTGTACTTTGAATTTTGAACCTCATTGCATTGTGGTCGTCTGGCTAATTAGTTTTGTTTGGTTTTATTTCCTGTATTTTGAAATTTTCACTTCATTGCATTGTGGTCGACTGGCTAATTTGTTTGCTTTGTTAAATTTCCTGTATTTTGACATTTTCACTTCATTGCATTGTGTTGGACTGGCTAATTAGTTTTATTTTGTTTTGTTTTATTTCCTGTATTTTGAATTTTGCACCGCATTGCATTGTGGTCGACTGGCTAATTAGTTTTGTTTGGTTTTATTTCCTGTATTTTGAAATTTTCACTTCATTGCATTGTGGTCGACTGGCTAATTTGTTTGTTTTGTTTAATATCTTGTATTTTGAATATTGCACCTCATTGCATTTTGGTTGACTGGCTAATTTGTTTTGTTTCCTGTATTTTGAATTTTGCACCGCATTGCATTGTGGTCGACTGGCAAATTTGTTTTGTTTTATTTCCTGTATTTTGACATTTTCACTTCATTGCATTGTGGTCGACTGGCTAATTTGTTTTGTTTTGTTTTATTTCCTGTATTTTGAATTTTGCATCACATTGCATTGTGGTCGACTGGCAAATTTGTTTTGTTTTATTTCCTGTATTTTGAATTTTGCACTTCATTGCATTGTGGTGGACTGGCTGATGTCCTAGCAGAAAATCTTATGTATTATTATTTTTTGTTGTTGTCGTAGTTGTCTGTTTTTATATAGTGTCGAGGTCTTACAACATATTTCTGGGACAGTTTTTTTTTTTTTTTTTTTTTTTTTTATGACACCAACTGGTTTTGAGGTGATTCTTAGCAGATAATTTTTTCTCAGTTTCTTACAGGTATACTATAGCAAACCCTCATGGATAAAGAAGCACACTTTATCATTCTGTTAAAAAGAATACACTACAGGAATACTATACTTTAAAATAATAATCTTAAGTGTTAACTGAATGTAATGTTTTTGGATACTGTACTGAATGTTAACTGCAATTAGATTCAAATTAATTTAATTATAGGTTTTTTTTATATTAAATGCAACGATTTAGGTGTTTTTGACCCACTTTGTACTTTTTTTTCTTCCTTTCTTCAGTTTGAATTGGAACATCATATGTATATTATTTTATCTTGTATTAAAAAAAAGAATAAATAAATAATAAAAATACATATAATTTGTCCCTGTGTTATTTTCTGACTTCTAATGACATTCGTACAGTTTTAAGGATCCAAATACTTTTTTAACTTCAGTTTGAGCAGTCTATATATATTTTTCCATCGTTTCAAACTTAACTGACAACTATTAGTCAATTGTTTGCTTGAAAAATGTTCTTTTGCTGTCTTTCTTGAAAATAAATGACATAATTTGTTGCCTAATGCAATGACATAATATCATTTCATGAGCTTGACTTAATTGTTTGTTATTATGCTCACAGTCTGAAGAAAGGGAAGCAAAAAGGCCTCGAAATATCCAACGGTAATCAGTGTAAACGTGTAACAAGTCGTGTGAAAGATTTGAATCACCAGAGAGGTCATGAAATGTGCCTCAGTTCAGTGTAGACGTTTGTATTCGGTATCATCGTGACAATCAATGCAGCCATGACCAAATCTAGCACTTTCCAAAAGGCAACAAATCATACTCTTTTCTTATAAGATGCTGAAAACCGCTTGTAACTGACACGTTATAAACCACATTGTGTTTATACAGCTCTGAGGTGAAAGCCACAGGTTTTGATCCTAAACCAAAGGCATCTGAGGCTATATCTTTGTCTTCATAGTGTGACTCAACCACACAGATTTGCATGCTTGCTACATTTGCAGTTTTCCTCGAAGTTCACTGAGAATCTTTGTAACCACACTCAGGTTTTTCTAGAGTTTTAACTTCAAGAATAGATAAATCCTGTGTAGCGTAAATTAATAATCATTTCTGACCCAATCAAAAGACCCTGTCAGGCATGAGAAAAAGAGTCCTCAAGGCAGGTACTTTTTTCCCCATTTTTGGTAAATCCCGTGGAATCCAGTCTGGGAATGGAGCCACTGAATTGTCAAGACAACTCAATAATCCAGAGTGGAATTTTCTAACAAGCCTGGAGTCTGCTTTGGCATAGAAACACACGGTTCACAGTATTGCTCGTGCTCATTCAGCAACACATCCCGGGTGTGAACTCTAACTGTGTTCTTCACGCGAACCAAACGCATCCAGTGCATTGTTGGGTAGCTGTAAAACACACTGTCTGGAGCGTGCAGAGGAAGGAAGTGGCACTTCGAGCAGACGAGCAGATAAGCAAACTGAACAGA
The DNA here is from genome assembly GCF_003368295.1 of Carassius auratus. Classification (NCBI taxonomy): domain Eukaryota; kingdom Metazoa; phylum Chordata; class Actinopteri; order Cypriniformes; family Cyprinidae; genus Carassius; species Carassius auratus. Next base: position 3,744,377 of record NC_039261.1, read on the forward strand.
CTAATATTTCGTCCAAACACTCCTGTGATCAAACCAATGGAAACTCCTTCTCATTGGACGTTGTTGGTGATATGATAGTGTAGTGTAATGAGCAGAACGGTTTTAGCATTTGGCTGAAACACCTGAAATGTACATAAGTGACACCGAGCTGGCAGCTGCACACTCAAACACGATCAAAACACTGCTCCAAACTCAGCGTCAAGAGCTGAACATCGGGCTTTGATGAAAAATAAACTACAGAAGAGTATTATTAGAATCAGTTTTACTGAGGTTACAGTGAACTACTGAAGATAGATATAACATATATCTTGATTATTACTTTGGATTTATCTACATGGCTTTGGTTTGGCTACAGACAATCTATCTATCTATCTATCTATCTATCTATCTATCTATCTATCTATCTATCTATCTATCTATCTATCTATCTATCTATCTATCTATCTATCTATCTATCTATCTATCAATATATTAGTGCTGGCCAACGATTAATTGCGATTAATCACATCCAAAGTAAAAGTTTTAGTTTATTTAATATATGTGTGTGTACTGTGTATGTTTATTAAGTATAAAGACACACACATACAGTATATATTTAGAAAATATTTACATGTATTTACACATATATATTTATATTCATATAATTTATATTATATAAAAATATATTGAATATAAAAACATATCTTTCTTAAATGTATAGCATTTGTATGTATTTATATATACATAATAAATATACTCTGTACACACTCATATATTAAATAAACAAAAACTTTTATTTTGGATGTGATTAATCGTTTGACAGCACTAACAGACAGGAAGGAGAAGAATGAAGAATAGTACAAGCTTGAGTTTTTATAAGAGCAATTAATACTTTGCCAGGTGAAGAAAAAGCTGACTGATCCATCGCAAGATTTGTGCTTACAGTATGAATGACTGACTTCTGCGAGAAGGTACAGATTTCCACATTATAAATTCGCCTGTATACATGCAATGTTTATTAATAGTTCAAGGAGTTCAGATTTCCCCTTGAGGACATAAAGTTCGCTTTCACTTTGAATGAATGATTTGATAAGATTTGTTTAATTTAATCATTTTAAAATAATTTACCATCATGCAATCTCTGTTTTTTGATTGCAGGCTATAGCAGATGTTAGAAAGTCAGGCACACTTGGAGGCAATGATGGTGATAAAGTTTGGGAAGCAAGAGACTTAAAGTGATAAATACACTGCAGTCATCATCTACTCACTCTCATGTACTCTAAAACAAAGACTTGCGAATTAAATCTGTTCAACATAAATAATAAACTGATTGTGTGTCTTCAGAAGACTTGAGGCATGAGGCTTATTCATTTCACTTTCGGTGTGAAAGGGCTTTTTCACTATTTGTTCACAAAGTTTGTATTTTAAAAACAAACAAGCAAGCCCAGCCCAGATGAGAAAAAGTAACGCAAAAGTAACGTGCCATTAATTTCCATAAAAAGTAACTAAATAACACAATATGTTACTTTTTTATGGAGTAACTCAATATCGTAATGGATTACTTTTAAAAGTTACTTTTGCGGGACACTGTTTTGTGGCTTTTAGCTTTTCAAGGTCATGTAATGTGCAGCTGAAAGTATTCATATTGATCTCAGAAAATGAATCAAAACTGTTGATTACATCATCAAGCTCAGAGGCGTATTCAAATGTTTTGTCGAATCATATCCTTAGAGTGTCTCTCCCCCAATACCTTCTCAAAAGTTACTAATATGCACCTATAAGGTACTTATTTGCACACTTTAGCATACTAAAGTGTTTTATTTAGCATAAGTACTGCCCCAGTGACAGATAACCCCTTTTTCTTTTTCTTTTTTTCTTTGTAGAGTGTAGCAATACAGTGCAACAGTCATAATGCAATGATAATCTGGTTCATTTCTTCACAGGAGGACTGAATTTTAAAGACAGAACTACTGTTAACCAATGGTGGGCAAATTTGGGTTTTTGTGGTATATGCTTTTATTGAAGCCATCAGCCCACATCATTCATTTATTTATTTATTTGAAATAGTAGAATTTCTGGTTAGAAACAATATTTTCCATGACTCTGCAATTAAATATCCACCAATCATTATTTTTATTATTTTCTATTTATTTTACCTATATGGGAAAAGTACTTCCAGATCCAAGGCCACTGAAAACATGGGTTAAATTTTTGGGGTCTTAAAAGTGTTTTGGTTATCTAAAAAATACCAGCCCACCTTTCTGATTTCACATGACTTCCAACAATGTAAGGGAAATTACATTTGTCAAACCATTTCAAGCGCTCTTTAAGTGCCGAAATGTCCTTTCACTGAGAGCAAAATAACAGCTATGAAATAACAGGCAGTTCTGGTGTTGGTTTGTTCAATTTTTCCCCATGTGCTCGGCTCTGTGTGTTTCTAGCGAGAGAGAAATCACAGCAATAACTCTTTATGTCTCATTGTTTCTCTAATAGACAATGAGATAACAAGATCAAAGTGAGATGTGCTAAGCCTGCGGTTTCTCAGATTTTCCCCTGTACTGTAATTTCATACGTATCTCATGTAGAGATCTCAACAATGTCTCAAACCGTGCTCGCCCTTTCCAAGATACCAAAATTTGTACTCCAAAACTCAGTTATGAATGCAAACATTTCTAAAAATTAGCTTAAAAAGGATTTTACAGCTCTGTACTCTTACTGTACAGTATGTCAACATTTGTGTCTCTTATTAATCCTCCAAAGGAAAACGTTAAAAAAGCTCATACTTCATTGAGTTGTATTACATCCAAGCTTTGAAAGAGCAGCATCTGTACATTGCAAATTTCCAGGCACAACAAGCTGGTTTGTCATGTAACATCTGCTGTGCATTTCCAGTGAAACCCTAATGATTCAATCCCTTGGATGGACACTTGTTGAGGAGATGAATTATCCCTATAATCTTGAGGCCAAGGAAGTGCCAAGTGAGCTTTAGAGACGCTTCAGGTGACCAGTAAGAGATCAGGCCCTGGAATGGATGCTGTGGACATACTACAGATGGAAAGAGTGAGTTCATGCCTGGAGCCGCTCGTATCAGTCTCTGAGAAGATGGATGGATCCCGTGAAGAGCAGCGACCGCCCAGGATCAAAAAACCTCAAGAGTAGGGCCATAAAGATGAATGCTTGTTCAGTTGCATGTGTGTTTATGTGTTGCTGTGGTAGTTACAAACTCCAGTACTTAAGAGGGCGATAGAGTTCACTTCAGATGCCTTGTCTTTAAACCGAGAGTGTCAGTGTTCAGCTAGCTAGCTGTAAACACCTCTACACTTTAACTAACTATAACTAACTTTGCTCAGCAAGAATCTCTTTAAATCGTTGCACCGTGACGGTAATTGACCTGAACGAGGATCTGACAGCAGAAGAAGATGGTTTTAGCTAAAGCCCGCTATAGCGCCTCTCATGGTAATGCAGACAATGCACTGAAAAAAAAGGTAAACATCCAACTTAACTGGTTTTTATAACTGATAAGGCTAAAATATTATCTGATATCACTAAATCAAGCTAAGTACATACATTAATTTATACCAAGAAGAAAAAAGAAAATGAATTAAAAAAACTGAAACGTTTTCAGATGCTTGCCTCCATGTTCCTGCTGAACTTAACTAAAATTAACTAAATTATACTCTAATGTCATTTCTACTGAAACTTATATGTCATGTGTTTACATATATTTGATGAAGTACACAATGATGAAGTTGCAATTTGGTGCATTTAAAATCCATCGGCTTTAAATGTAATAGTGAATAACACACTTAAATGAGAAAATAGCAATTATAATATGGAGAAGTTCAAATTATAATCAAGTACTTTACATGAGCTTCAGGCCACATTTACTTGACAACAATGAAAATATTTCCCTTTGCATTTATTTGCATATAAAAGACAAGGACCCTTTTCACACGGATTCACAAAAATGTATATAAACACTGTTTTATTTATGCCTGGCCAGTAGATGGCGCACACATGTGCGTCACTATAGACTGAACACGTAATACACACTCACATGAAGTTACCGTTTTTACAAATGTGCAGTTTCATAGTTTTCGAGGAGACAATAACAACATTGTTTTCAAAAACTTGCACTTCGAAACCTGTTTTTGAACCCCGTCTTTGTGTAAATGGCTAAATGCAATTTTTATTACGTTTTTGAAAACTATGTAGTGCACACCATCTTAATATGTCAGTCAACACATTTATATATATAAGAGTACATTACTAAAAGTACAGATTTTTATAAAAACTTCCGTTTAAGATTTAAAATTCTCTAAAGTGCACATGCAGTACAATTAAGCGCGTTTCTTTTTCACAAGGATAGCTACAAGCGTTTGCATTAGCATGCTTCGGAGTACTTTTCAGGTCTCGCTGCTCTTTCTGTCTGCTTTTTAGTATAAGATCGCTCATTGCCCCTCAAGAGGCTGGTAGTGTGCAGAAGTGCCTTTGTGCTCCTGGGCTCATGTAGGGTTCTGCTTTAGACTTTATCTTGTTTGCCGTGTAAGCAGCGCTGTGCACCCAGGGCCCGAAATTCAAATACAGGGAATATATTAACTGTGCAGATAAAGGGAAGGGGGAGGGGAAGCAGTGCGGGAAGCAGACCCAGAGGAGAAATACAGAGAAGAAGAAATAACGTGCAGAAAAGTGCATTTAGAAGACATCATATTTTACTCGGCCTGTAATTCTAATATTTGAGAAATATTAATGGAATCACATATTTCTAAACCTTCACCTCTCATCCGCGGTCTGTACAGGGTGACTGTGTGGTCCACCTCCGGGACAGCTGGGGTATCTCTGTGTGGAGCGGCACACTTTAGGCGTGACCCTAAAGTCACAGACCCTAAGCTCTCCAACAGCACCCACCAGTCATCTGTGTGAAAACAAGACGTGCTGCTGCCCCGCAGGGGGTCTGAATGCTCCTTGAGGGGTTTGAGCTTTGGGGGAGCTGGCGTGGGCTTTTGCCCCGGGGCAAGTCTGGAAGAGGTGAGGTTTGGGGGATATAGGTGCACGGGCAGGATTTGGGCTACATTGAAGTGCTGATGAGAGCACTGCGCTGTAATGTAGCCAGACCTCCATAATGCAAGAACGGTTCTTTAAAGAAAAACACTTTGAAGCTTAATTATCTTAACCTAAGGGTTGCCATGTGATACACTTTATCATATGTATTACAGAAGTATTATCAATTAATGCAATATACTTCAATTAAAATTTAATGTAATGATTTGTACATGAAAATAAATTTTAAGTGCAATTAAATCATAATGTAGTATAGTGTAAAATTATATTAAAAGCAATTATATGAATGTAAGCGTGTTGAAATATGGTTAAAATGTAATGACAGGCATTTATGATCAACTAAAATATACTTTAATGTCATTTCAGTTGAAAACTGTGTATCATGTATTTAGATAGATTTGTAATTACACATTTAGAATGAAGTTGCAATTTAGTACAATTAAAATATATTAAAATGAATACCGCTATCACACTGCAGTTTAATCAGTGTGCTTTCAGTTTGTAAGTCAACACATTAAAATCAGTGTACTTCTTTAAAACATGATAAAAGATTTTTGAAACGATGATTTAACATGTACTTTAAAATAACTTAAAATTTCAACATTATTACAAAGTGACGTTTTGTATTTGTAGATAAACATAGTCATACAAGAGAACTCTCTTTAAGCACACTTATTGGGCTTTTATTCACCTGTTTTCCCACATGAAATCAGTGGCTACACATTTTCTGAGAATTCAAACACATGACATTCACAGAGGTCCGTGTGTGTGCGTGTGTGTGTGTGTGTGTGTGTTTCATGCACAATCCTGATATGATCTTGCACAATTCAGCAGTCAACATTCTTGTGAATACAATATTAATTCTAAATAAGTAATAATCATTTTTTATCAAAATGTAATAGCTTGCTCTGCAAATAAAATGTCTTTTCTTTGTACAAATCGCTCTTATTTTTCAACACCTCTCCTCCAACCACCTGGCAACATTGTGGTATGTAACACACACTTTTCACAATTGATAAAAACGTCCCACTCTGCATTTGTTTCTTCTTCTTTCATTGGATCTCCTGTTTCAAATGGAAAAATATCTTATAACAAGTGTAGAATGGATTATTTTGGCTAATGTAATTTTATGCCACCAATTGTGTAGTACTCACAGCTCTGTTTAACACATTTTTACTTGTTTAAAGGGATAGATCCCTAAAATGAAAAATTCATCATTTACTCACCGTGTGTTCCAAACCTGTGTATGTTTGTTTCTCCTGTTGAACATAGAAGAACACTTTTGAAGAATGTTGGTAGCCACATAGTTGTTGGTAGCCACTGACTTCCATAGTATGGAGGAAAAAAATACTATAGAAGTCAATGGCTACCAGCAACTGTTTGTTTACCAACTTTCTTTAAAATATCTCTTTTGTGTTCAATAGATCATACAGGTTTGGAACAACAGTGTGAGTAAATGATGAAAAAAATGTAATTTTTGGGTAACTATACCTTTAAATGTATTCAGTTGAATTTCCCACATTTCCTCACAAAAAAAAAAATAAAAAAATAAAAAAATCCTGCCAGTTCAATCTGGGCGAGTTTACAGAGTATTACCACCAGATGCTTTTGACCTGTGACATGTGTTATTGGAAATATCTGGGATCCCAGAGCTTTGGACAACATCGGCGCTCATTTGGAAAGGATGCTGGGATTGCCTCTGAACTAATCGGGCATTAGCTCAATGCTGGCACCCGACCCTTGGACACGGCTCCTGGAAAAGGGCAGGATGCCCGCTATGGAGTTGCTTGGCAAGTGCCACTGTCTGTCATGTTTGGCCCTTCTTGAAAACAGAAACAGGACTCGATGATGCTGATGTTCAGATGCCGTTGTCTTTAATGTTTAAGGCAGGTCACTGCACAGGTGCAAACAAACAAAGCTCTCGCTGTCAGGATACGTGCGCTAATGAAGAATGACTGACTTGAGCAATATTCATCAGCCGAAGAAAGAAAAGACGAAAACGCTGCATATTTATATCTTCCTTTCTGATAGTAGTCACAAACAGAAGAAAAGACTAGTACTTTTGAAACAAGGTTACGCTGTGCACAGATCCACCGTTCATTTGGTTCTGGCAGGACAGGGACATTTTTAGATGAGAGAACATGGAAAGGTGAACTATGAGATGAAACAGCTTCTGCTTCAGTCCATTTCATTTGTAGTACAACACAGCTTATCTTAAAAGAGAAGACTATAGATGTGAGTGAATATAGCAACCAGATCTCAAAACACAAGATTTCACACGATCGGCACCCATCTCAACTCCATCTCAACCCAAACTCAACTCCATCAGGTGTCCTTGTCACTAGACTGTTGCTACGTGGTTGCCAGGGTCTGCTTGTTAGTTACTAGGCCATTGCTGGTGTGCTCTAAGTAGCTACTATACTGTTACTATGTGGTTGCCAGGGTGTTCTGGTTGTTGCTAGGATAATCAAAGAAGTATACTGTTACTAGGTGGTTGCCAGGGTGTTCTGGCTGTTGCTAGGATACTCAAAGAAGTATACTGTTAGTAGGTGGTTGCCAGGGTGTTCTGGCTGTTGCTAGGGTACTCAAAGAAATATACGGTTACTAGGTGATTGCCAGGGTGTTCTGGCTGTTGCTAGGGTATTCAAAGACGTATACTAAAACTAGGTGGTTGCCAGGGTACTCAAAGAAGTATACTGTTAGTAGGTGGTTGCCAGGGTGTTCTGGCTGTTGCTAGGGTACTCAAATAAGTATACTGTTACTAGGTGATTGCCAGGGTGTTCTGGCTGTTGCTAGGGTATTCAAAGACGTATACTAAAACTAGGTGGTTGCCAGGGTACTCAAAGAAGTATACTGTTAGTAGGTGGTTGCCAGGGTGTTCTGGCTGTTGCTAGGGTACTCAAATAAGTATACTGTTACTAGGTGGTTGCCAGGGTGTTCTGGCTGTTGCTAGGGTACTCAAAGATGTATACAGTTACTAGGTGGTTGCCAGGGTGTTCTGGCTGTTGCTAGGGTACTCAAAGATGTATACAGTTACTAGGTGGTTGCCAGGGTGTTCTGGCTGTTGCTAGGGTACTCAAAGATGTATACAGTTACTAGGTGGTTGCCAGGGTGTTCTGGCTGTTGCTAGGGTACTCAAAGATGTATACAGTTACTAGGTGGTTGCCAGGGTGTTCTGGCTGTTGCTAGGGTACTCAAAGAAGTATACTGTTAGTAGGTGGTTGCCAGGGTGTTCTGGCTGTTGCTAGGGTACTCAAATAAGTATACTGTTACTAGGTGGTTGCCAGGGTGTTCTGGCTGTTGCTAGGGTACTCAAAGATGTATACAGTTACTAGGTGGTTGCCAGGGTGTTCTGGCTGTTGCTAGGGTACTCAAAGATGTATACAGTTACTAGGTGGTTGCCAGGGTGTTCTGGCTGTTGCTAGGGTACTCAAAGATGTATACAGTTACTAGGTGGTTGCCAGGGTGTTCTGGCTGTTGCTAGGGTACTCAAAGATGTATACTGTTAGTAGGTGGTTGCCAGGGTGTTCTGGCTGTTGCTAGGGTACTCAAAGATGTATACTGTTACTAGGTGGTTGCCAGGGTGTTCTGGCTGTTGCTAGGGTACTCAAAGATGTATACAGTTACTAGGTGGTTGCCACGGTGTTCTGGTTGTTGCTAGGGTACTCAAATAAGTATACTGTTACTAGGTGGTTGCCAGGGTGTTCTGGCTGTTGCTAGGGTACTCAAAGATGTATACAGTTACTAGGTGGTTGCCAGGGTGTTCTGGCTGTTGCTAGGGTACTCAAAGAAGTATACTGTTACTATGTGGTTGCCAGGGTGTTCTGGCTGTTGCTAGGGTACTCAAAGAAGTATACTGTTACTAGGTGGTTGCCAGGGTGTTCTGACTGTTGCTAGGGTACTCAAAGAAGTATACAGTTACTAGGTGGTTGCCAGGGTGTTCTGGCTGTTGCTGGAGTACTCAAAGAAGTATATGGTTACTAGGTGGTTGCTAGGGTATTCTAAGTAGTTACAAACAGTTGCTAGGTGGTTGCCAGGGTCTTCTAGTTGATAACTAGGCCATTGCTAGAGTGTTCTCGGTAGTAGGCTATTGCTAGGAGGTTGCTAGGGTGTTCTGGCTGTTGCTAGGGTGTTCTAAGTACATACTAGTGTGATGCTAGGCTGTTGCTAGCGTGTTCTAAGTAGATATCTGACCATTGCTAGGTGGTTGCTAGGGTGTTTTGGCTGTTGCTTGGCTAGGGTGTTTCAAGTAGATAGTACACCACAGCAAAGTGGTTGCCAGGATCTGGCTGTTGCTAGGGTGTTCTAATAGTAACTACGCTGTAGTTAATTACTAAGCTGTTGCTAGGGAGTTGCTATGTAATTACTAGACCATTGCTTGCTGTTTTCCAGAGTGTTGTAGTTGATTAATAAGTGGTTTCGAGGATGATCTTGTGATGGTTAGGTGGAATCCATAGACTCGTCAGTGAAACCATCCAATAAATCAACTGAGTGTAATATTATGTATTATTAATGTCTGACTTATGCGAAAAAGTTTCATATTTAAGGTCTGCTCAAATAATGAACCCTTAGTATGAGCAATAATAACAGTGATGTCTAAACAAACACTACTAACCAGAAACAGCTTATTCGCTGATCAATAACTGAGCGTTATAACATCAGATCAGTTTTAGCAGACTCTGATGTGCGTTCAGATCTGGTGTTTATATATATATATGCACACTGACAGATAAAAGAAAACGGCTGTATTTGCCTGTTAAAGACAATGAAGCACTTGCTCTGCAAGGAAAGCAAAAGAGAGACAGAGAGGCCCAGCAGCCCAGAAAAAACACCAGAGGCCCCGTTATGCAGAAACACAGATTTAATGTAAGGCTGGGCTCCCTGTTATGGTCGACAGAGAGACAGAAAAGCTGGTCTGGATCTGACAGGGAAGGAGTGAGGCATGGAGAAAAAAAAAACAGCTTTCTGTGCTCGTTTGTACAGGACTCCTTTGAACTGACGGTCCTGAAGGTGTGAATAGGGTGATACTGGCTCTCTATATTTATGGTATTTAATTTAAGGATTATTAATCACTGTTTTGGTGCGTGTGTTTTTTGTGCTGGTACAGGCCTGTCATGGATTAATAAATATGACCACCTGTAGGTGGCAGCAAGTGATTCATTAAATCATTCATTCAAACGATTCGTTCAAAACGGCTGATTCATTCAGAAACAAAGCAAGTGACTGGCTTTATGAAGTGATCGTTGATTCATCGACTCAAATGATGGTTCAAAAACAGATTCATTCAAACAAAAAAAAAACAAACAAAAAAACACAGTGTTGCTCTGAGATTCACAAATGCTCTGTTGATCTGCCAAACAGAAAAAATAAAACACACACACACACAAACACAATAAAAAAAAAAACTAAAAATATTTAGGAAAACTGCACTGTTGCTGGCATGATATTACTAAACCACACAGGGGTATATTTTGCTTTCATAATTTGATTTATAGGACAATTCTAACAGGCTTCATCACGAATGAATCTTCAAGACGTGTTTTTTGGTTTTCTGCAAGGTGAGTGGCATATTCGATAATGTCAGCTTGCATATCATTACAAAAACAATTACGATATTATCGCAGATGATAAAAATCGTACACCCTTAGTCCCTGTGAAAACTGCTCACAAATGGGTCACGTTTCAAAAGCCAGAGGCTTTCCTTCAGGATTTCCTGTTGTCCACAATGCCATCCTGCATTAAATTAACAACCTACACCCTGGGGAAATCAGGGCAACTTGCTGTAAATGGACAAAGCCCACACCCTTCCACTCCCTTATTTATAGTTTCAAGCTCAATAACCTTGTTATTAAAGCAGGTTTACAAGAAGCTCGCATGCATCTCTGAATTGGATATATGAAGTAGAAAGGTTACCATCTGCCACAGCGATAAACACCAATTTAACCAAAGGTGAAAAAATTGAAGTGAACGCTTCAATTGGATCTTCATTTTCAATAAAGATGCATTAGTGAATCAAAACCTAAAATGCACTATAAAAAATATCAGTTCGAGAACGCCTGGATGCATTTTTATTGTCCACTAGATAGCAAATAAGAAAGGAACGCTGTAACAGAATAACATGCCAGTTGCAATGTCGAAAATTCAGAGCAAAGCTGACAGGCGCGGATGCTGTTCAGAGAGAGACGACGGGTAAAGCATGCAATTTCTGAGCGAGAAACTCTGTATTGAAATTTTGCATTGAACAGGTAATATTTATTCCCCCGTTCAACTCAAATTCTGACCTTTACTCTAATATCAAATAAATAAATAAAAGCCCATAGGTGTGAAAACCTCTTGCTTCATTAGCTCTATCACGCTGCAGTTGTCAGTAAACTGCCATCAACAGATGCATGTGATTTATGCTCATTAAGCTGCATGATCTCCATGGACTGTCTCGTGCTTTTAATTATGCCACTGCATTAACAACTAGTCTGTTTTTATACACACTACATAATATTGTGAGTGATCAATGCCATTCTGTACTATAACAGAGTCTTACACAAGTGACAGGTGCATCCTACAACCTAATTCCTGTAAAATGTGTAAAGTTTTTACAAATTATTCAAATAAAATCTGTGCAAAAGACAGTGGCATAATATTTTAAAATATGTATATGTGTGTGTGTGTGCGTGCTAATATAAGCATAATAAAAAACACAGTGCACATATATTATGTAAACGAATACATTTTTTGAAATGTGATTAATCGCATATATTTTTTTTGTAAATATTGTATTATCTGAGAATAACATGAACTACTTGATTATGTATTTTAAGTATTTCAGATAAAAAAAATTACTTAAGATATATATATAAATATATATATATATATATATATATATATATATATATATATATATATATATATATAATAGTAATTAATAATTGTATATTATAGTAAATAATATTAACTGAAAAGGTTAGGTAAACAAAGTTAGCATGAATGCACTGTAAGTTGCTTTGGATAAAAGCGTCTAATAAATGCATTCATTTAACTTAATTTATTTCAAATAAATGTAATTAAAATACTGCCCATCTCTGACACAGACCAGACTGACCAGAGGCTTCATAAACTGAACTGTTGGCATTCATATTTCTCCATTACATTTGTGAGAAACACCAAAACATTGCAAATTACAATTTTCGTGTGTTTGAGAGTGACTTTACTTAGCGATGGTGTTACAATGTTTAAAAAAATGAGCTAAAGCAACACGACACAGCATTTTGCCCCAACTTAACTATGTTCAATCCCCCCGAGTCTTAACTTGTGTGTTTGGACTTAACTAGCCGGAATCATCAGCATTAGCAGGAGAGTAAAGAGTAAAGCACAAGAAAACATCAAGTCAGATCATCTCATCGCAACAGCGTATTTGTATCGCATTCTTTTCCAAAGTGAATGGAAACAACGGTCAAAAACAATCAAAAGGTGCTCCTTTAAAGCAGTCGAGACAGATCCCAGTGTGAGAGTGAGCTAAAAGAGCTCCCCGTGTCCTCCACAGCCACTTCTCATCCACTGCTTAATCTCAGCCGCAATCATGCTCAGTGACAGGCGCACAAAGCCAGACACAAGCACAACAAGGCCTGTCTATTATGTAACCAGCGACAGCTGGGCGAGCAGAGGAGGGGCGACCCAGCCGCCCCGGCAGCTCTCTGTGACACCCAGACGTGACAATCAGGAAGAGGACAAGGACGGAGAACGTGGGGGGTGTGAAGGATAAAGCAGGATGGATGCAGCTCATGCTAATGCAGGAGGAATCAAAACACAGGCAGCGTGAGGGAGAAGGATGCTGACCTTTCTCTCAGACGCCCGTCACGCAGACAAAAGAGTCCGGCCGTGTTTAGGAGTGTTTCGGTGCAGCAAAAGCCTCGTTCAGATATGGGACGGCGAGAGAGAGTTATTCAATTTTAGCCATCTTTTCACAAATTATTATCAAATTTCATAATTATTTCAAAGCAACACATTCAATGAAATGTGAAGTTTTGAAGCAGAAAGACTAAGAGTATTATTTTTTAAAACGCAATCAAATGATAGGCTTTGCAACAAAAGTAAAGAGACTTGTGAGTGAGCTTAAATCTATTGAAATGTCCTGAAATTGTGAGGAATTGAAAAATAAGGAGAATTGTATAATAATAATAAAAGTCCTAAAAATTACTTCCTTTTCTTAAGCTATAAATATAACTCTTATTTTGTATAAAGAAAGGGAAAATATATAATAATACACTGTAAAGAAAAATTAAAAATACATTGTTACTGTATTAATATGAAGGAATTTTCCAGATCTATAAATTTTTTTATTTTTCAGATGTTTTACCTGCATTTTTAATTTTGCACTTTATTGCGTTTTTAGGGTTAGCATTATAATGTCCAAGCAGAAAATTACCAGTTCAGTTTGTGTACAGTGTGAAACATGTAATATATATATAAACACTACATGTTATTCATCCATATCTGTATATGAGCTTTTATAATTAAGATTATGAACAAATTGTATTTTATTACTTTTTTTACAGACCATGGAGTAATATAACAGTATAAGTTAAAAAAGTACTCAGTAATAATAATAATAATAATAACAACAACAATAATAATAATAATAACAATAATAATAATAACAATAATAATAATGTAAATGCATTACAGTAATTTTGGAAGAAAATTAAAATAAATTTGGTCACAAAAAAAAAAAAAAAAAAAAAAAAAAAAAAAAGTGGACCATCTCAGTGGTGCTATAAAATCATCAATGTGTAGATATTTTTATTTTATTTTTTTCAAATTTTTGCTTAAACCTGTACACTGTCAAGGAACACAAGTTTTTTGTTTTTTCCAGTGTGCAGTGTGTGCAAAAAAGGTCTAAACGTCTAGCTGCACCACACAAAGGGAACTGACTTTTCTTTATTCTTCTAAAAGGTGACACGGTGTCACTGTGTTCAGAGGCGCCCAAATGTTTGATTGAGTTCCCGTCTCGTTCCTCATGACGAGGCGTTTCTGAGGAGCCCGTCTGTGCCAGAGAGACATGTACTGGCAGACGCTCCTGGAGCCAGAATAGCAGGAGCTAATCAACAGGAAGCGGAAAGATTTGGCCGAAATCCCAAATACTTGAGTCAAATCCTTGATACCCCTGTCGAGCGTGCCAAAAAGCGACAGGGCTTCCTCACAGGTCTTTACACCAGCGCAGGACTAGCAGAATGAAAAAGCACTCACAGAGAGCCATTACACTTATTTAGATTTATCATGATAATTAAACATACCATTAATATGATATTCCAAACTTAATAATAATAATAATATTTTTATTAAACAATACTAAAATAAAAAAGCTATTTTATTGGTTTCTAATTTTTAATTTGCAACAATTAACATGATTTAAATTGATGGTTCTGTTTGTTGCACAGCCTGTATGTAGTTTATGCTGCAATTCATTCAATAATTAATCACCTTAGAAAATAATAAGATAATATTGTAGGGTTAAATGAGCTGAATTGTTCGGGAATATCCTAAAATATATATTTAATATTCCTATATATGAGATTCATCCATGCACATATATCAGATTTTACAATTCTCATTATAAACCTATACTTTTACTATAAAAAAAACAACAAAAAACAAAACAAAACAAAAACACTGGCCATCAATACAATTGTAGTGCATGCCTGTAGGAGTAGACTCAATGCAAAACATCTTGGGATCTGTATAAAGCATTGCATCGATAAAACTTCCCGACTCGTGTAATGCATGAGTGCGCATATTCCCGTCGCATTAACTACAGGACTATCAGTGTATCTAGAGGTCAGAGTACAGAGGATCCTGCTTCAGCTCGGACTGGGAGCGTTTCGAGACGCTTTACTCCTCTTCATTTGACCGTGAAATAAATAAACTAATATTTACTTTTCCTGTTTCACTATTTAAGTACCCCACGTAGCTGATCCCGGTTTAAAATCAAGCCTCAGTGTTCTTCTTTGGTGGTTTTTCGTACTTGAAAACATTGTAGTCCACTCCAGGTTTTCAGTGTGATCCTCGCTTCAATTTACTGTGTGTGCTTTCAGAGCCGCAGCACGCGCTGACAACCTCCGGGACTCCTCCGCGGCTCACTTGTGTGACACTGAGGGGTTTTTAATGCAGTGAAACTACTCGACGTCCAGTTGCTGTATTTGAGAGTGGCTTTCCATAAAATATCACGTGGCTCGTTTTTTTATGGACCGCTGAGCACTTTAAAGTATTCGAGAGGGGGAGGATTTCAATTAACTTAGGCACTACTTCGCTCATCTGCCCTGTCTCTTGCACATACAATGCATTCCAGTGTTGCTCCGCGCGTGATGTGGCCGGGCCTGCCTGCTGTTCCTGTAAACTCCCGCCTTTACTGAAGCACAGAGAAATAAATGCCGCTGAAGTCGAGCTGTGTGTGTGAGAGTTACACAGCTAGATTCATATTAGGGAGAATACTGTTAAACATAACCATTTTAAATAAAGTTTTAAGATTTTAAGCGAAATTACAAGGCAAGTACTTAATGTAAACATGAACTAACACATTCATCGAAGATGTGGCATGATATTCTGTAGATACTGTGGTGCACATGCAGTATTGCAACTGCAACTGTTTTTACATAAAGATAACTGGCCGATTTATTTAAATCTGAATGTATTTCTATAGTAAATTTCTTACTTTATAGGCTAGTTCACTTGAATAAAGGCCTATCTGTTGCCATTTACCCACCATCGTGTTAATTAATACCAATATGCTCTCAAGCTTTTGTTTTCCCACTGAAAACAAAATGAATTCTTCGGAATAGAAGAAATTTAACTCCAAATTTTTATTAAATCATCTCTATTTTGCATATTCAGATCGGTAAATAAATGTAGCATGTAAAGTCTTTTCGGGGCTGTTAACGTGACACCGTTTTGTAACTAAAGGTTACGGCAATTGGTGACCTGAAAACGCAAACTTTTAAAAGCAGATCGCAAAATGCAAGTTTCTGAAAATTATGTTTTCTCTTTGTAAACTGTGAAAATGCGAATTTGTGACATTTTTAGTCTATAGTAATATACGTGCACAGTGGTTCTTTACAAAGTGACATCGCCATCTACTGGCCAGGCATGAAAAATAAAGCGTTTGTTGTTACTTTCGTAGATCCGCGTGAATGGGGATAATTTTAACAATGCTGTTGTCTGTATGCAAAACTTCTTCCTTTCTAGTTTCGTTAACGTTTGTTATTGCATTACCGTAGACTGCGTCATATAGACTAATATAAGCACAAAAACTCTTAAAAAAATCCTCTTTTGTGCTGCTCCACAGAATGACATTAAACTAGTTCAGAATAAAAATGTCAGATATTTCTTTTCGTTACTCCTTTATTGGACCTTTATAAGTCCATGAGCGACAAAACCATTTTTCTCTTTTACTTTTATATGCAATAAAGAATTAACGATTGCATTTATCAACGGGACCATCAGTTTTCCTCCATTAACCTCAGTCACGTCTTCAAAACACTTCAAGAAACTTTTCTCCATGACATTTATTAACACTGGCGTGCATTAGGATGTAAAGGTCCAGAACTGAAAGCGAGCGATATATCTTCCCCTCAGTCTCGCCATATCTTAAAAGAGGTTTGCTCGGGATAATTTCATGAAATGTCAATTAATCCGAAGGCCTTTGCTGTTTTGCCTAGCGCTCTTAACAGGAGGAGGACCGTCGATTTCGTGGCTGGAGTTGTGGGGGAAATGAGATTCCTGCGGCCCTAAGTGACAGTTTACGGTCTCTGATTTGGTTTGGGAAGAGATTGCCAGGCAACAAAACCAGCCTGAGTCCTGAATGAAACAGCCATCTGTTCTGCGGCCCGCTAAAACTGAATTAATTTCACATAATCCTGGAATTCAGAGCTAGATTGATGTCTTGGGTAAAAACACTGTAGTTCCCTGAGCCCATCGTGGGTCCGTCTGATCTTATAACCTGGCCTCGGTTGTTGTCTTTTTGGAGTATAGCATATCTGGTGCCTTATGAAAAGAAATAGAGCATATTTTACATTTCCTTTGCCGCAAAGTACAAATCCTGAAGATCTCCCTCAAACAAAAGCAGTAAGCAGACAAAGGGCGAGTGGGCCGGTGCATCTGCGGTGTAAACCAGGTCACACAAGACTAATCCCTCTGTGTATGTGTCATGTTCGGAGGGTTTACCTCGCTATCCAAAAACCAACGCAAAGAAAAATACAGGCCCTATAACCCCTCCAGGATAAAGTCTTGAGCTCTACTTAACTCCCTTTCACCATGTTTTGCTCAATATCTTGAATGTTTGATTGTCTGAATTTAGTCGTTTTCTAACTTCTGAATTCTTGATGACAATAATAATAAAAAAACAAGTGACATTTTAGTTTAGAGACCAATTCTTGCTATTGTTTATGATTATGCATATGACAAAGCATATCTGCTGTTAGCAAATATTAATGGTTTATTCTGCATGACCATATTTAAGATCCCTATTAATAAGCAGCAAATTAGGAGTTTATTGAGGAAGTAGTAATAGTTAACAGTTAGTAAATGTTGAGAATTGCAACTACCGACCTTAAAGTGCCTAAGTTATGGCTGCAATCTACTTACATTTGACCATGTTTTGCATTTAGTCTCATCTCTATGTAGTAGTGAAATCACACACCTGCTCTCCGGGGTCAGAGGTCACTGGAAATGTGTCATAGCAACCCGGAGCACATTTTCTGAGCGACTGTTTAACGCAATGAGATGTGAAGCACCAGTGGCTGCGGTGTGTCTGAAACAAACATGAAGCGAAGAGGTCAAGAAGAGACCGACCCATCAAAGACAGATCAAACTGAGCCTGTCTACAACATCTGTAGCAAAAGGAACGAGTTTATCTCCTAATCTCTGATATCTCAATAATGTCTCAAACTGCGCTCGTTCTCGCTTTCTTCTTGGGCATGGTCTTATTTTTTAGAAGAAACAGGTTTGAATGAAGGAAGCCTGAAATAAGGACAGCATTGGCTGTGAGGAGGGATGCTTTATAGTGCTCTCGACTCAATTAATTAAATGGTGGTTCTACAGTTTGGAAACGCATTGACAGCATAAAGGAAACATCTATCAGGAAACACAGCGAGGATGAGATCCATAAAGGGTTTTAGACAGCAGCAATATCTTTCAGGACTGTAATTAAGTGTCTGAGCTTGTAAAAGCAATAATTAGACTGGTGCATAGCACACTCAACACTGTCATCTAGTGTTTGAGAGGGTGAACTAAACTTTTTTATTTATGGTATGTATTGCATATTTTCAGAAGCACTTTTACGTGTGCAAGTCTAGATATGGCACATTAAGACTGAAGCTGCATTGATTCCCATTTATTGTGTTACAGATTTAAGCTTGGATACACTACTGTTTAAATGTTTTGAGGTTGATAAGATTTTTGAAAGAAGGCTGCAGTGTCTGATCAAAAAATAAATAGTGTGAAATATCATTACATTTCAAAATGACTGTTGTCTTTTTAAATACACTTAATGCATATTCCTTCAGAAATAAATCTAATACGCTGATTTAATGCTTTAGAAACTCTGAACTAAACTTTTTTTATTATTTTTTTATTGTATACTTAACTAAAGTACATACAACAAATTTGGTTCCTTGAAATGACCTTAAAATAATATATATATATATATATATATATATATATATAACCATGACCATGTTTATGTATATAAATGTATATAAAATTATACTTATTTTATTTCAGCTAGTTGTCAGGGCAACATTTGGTGTACCAAAATAACTGAAACTGGAATTAAAAAAATATAAAAAATAAAGATACATATTAAACAAAAAATTACAAAAATGATTAAAACCTTAAATTAAAATGGAAATAGAAAACATAAAAATGAAAACTAATTTAAAATCTGAACAAAAACTACATTAGTAAATTAAAATTAAATTTATGCATTTAGCAGACGCTTTTATCCAAAGCAACTTACAGTACATTCAGGCTATCAATTTTTACATATCATGTGTTCCCGGGGATTCAAACCCACAACCTTCTGCTTTATAGCGCAGTGCTCTACCAATTGAGCTACAGGAACACATATGTATCTCTGTTTATAGAATAACCTTGCAATGCTGAATAAAAGTATTCATTTTTTTTTTACAGAAAAATATCACTGTCCCTAAACTTTTGAAAAGCATATTGTCACCAAGTTTTTGTTTGTTTTTTATTTTAACATCTTCATTTTTAAAGGGACAGATATTTCATATTGTCTCGTAGTGCTGGGTAACAATTAATCACATCCAAAATAAACGTTTTTGTTTCTATAGTATACTGTGTATATTTATTATGGATATATAAAGACACATACATACAGTATACATTTAGAACATATTTACATGTATATATTTATATTCATATAATTTATATTATATATACACACACACACACACATTTTACAAAATAACAAATAAATATATACATGCATGTGTGTGTATTTACATATACTAATATAATAAATATACACAGTACACATATTATATAAACAAAAACCTTTATATTGGATACATTTTATTAATAAATTTTAATAAAACTGCATGTGCATTAACTGGAAAGTAAAAGAATGCATTTGAGAGTAAGTTCAGCTTCTCCCAGCACAGGACTGTTTAAACAGATTTTATAGATTCAAGCGAAACGTCCTTTAATGTAATTTGTATTGTCTATAAATCCCATAAATTCATACACACTGATGGAAACAACTGTTAAGGTTGATACTGTCATTAATCAAAGCTTCACTTAAAGCACGATGAAATGAGACATGATTCACATTATTTTTCATGGTTACTTTTTGAACTTTATTTACTTATACATTTGAATATGTCTTTTCATGAAAGGACAGTGAAAACACAGTGTCATTCCAGCTGCTCATTAATGAAAGCATTACATATTAGTGTTAAAAGCTGGAATACAGACAGTTTTACTAAATTAAATGTTTACTCTCACGATTTTGAGAATAAATGACCTGTAAATTAGCAACCGTCTTTTCCAGATCGCATATCATTTGAACAGGTCCACCTGCATGTGGTTTCTCTAATTATAACAGAATGATTACACCTGTCATCTTTAGCAGATCCAAGAAAAACTACAGCACAAAGAACAAGAAACATTATATGACATTATTTTGTATTACTTGTGCATCAAGCAGCTGTGCATGCTTTTAAACAGCTTCAGATCAAATGCATATGAAGACAACAAGATGCTAAGTAAGTTGAAGCCCATCTAAAATGATGTTTGGCTCTACAGTGTGATCAAACCAAAGCATGCATCTGCAGACGCTCTCTGAGATGCAGGGAAGATGCTCTGTGGCCGAAGCTGCTGCAAAACTCATAAAGCTGGAAGGAAAAATGGATGGGGCTGAATCTATAGGGAAACTATGATGGGATTTGCAATAACGCCGAGACTCGGAAGACAAATTATCTTTCACAAGGACAATGAATATATATGAATTCTTTTTCTTCTTTTTTAAAATATTTTAAATGTTGAGAAATACATTTGTTTACCTTTGACAAGCATTTAAACTGATGACTCTTTGTTGAATAAATTACAGTTTGGTGCTGTGTCAGGTTTCAACAGAAATGTCAAGACTTCTCGAGGCACTTGAGAGCAGTTCCTTCCTCTCAGTGGTGCTGGAGGAAAAGGGCACTTACTGAAGGACCCGCAGGGCCACTCGTTCTCCCTCTCACTCCTTCTTAAATTCAGCACGGCACGTGAAGGGCCACCCGAAGCCTGATTTATGGACCTCTCACTCTCCTTCCTGTGGACAATGAAGTGTCTGGTTATCAAAATCCCTCTGTGATTTACAGTCTCTATCCATGGCTAATGGAGAACAGAGCAGAACGGGGACCGTGTCAAACGTGCGGATGCTAAATGAGCAGCTATAAGGGAGAGATTTTACTGCAGGGGAAAAACGAACAGATTCATTTTGAATTCCATATTTTTTATTGATATATTTGCTTTTGCTGTAATTTAAGGAAGTAGGGCTAAAAAGTATGGCATCCATATTGATACAACTTGATTTGTTTAGCATAATATGTAAATTTTTAGAATTTATTTTGTTCAATAAATCTACTGTCATTAAACATGTTCATTGTAATTTTTAAAGTCAAACTTTAAAGGACATCCTGTAATAATTTAATATGACTAAATATATAATATTTTATTTTGTGATATGATTCATATCATATATTGATATTATGGTTTCATTATAAATATAGTAGCTAAATATATAGTAAATATATAAATGCAGGGGTGATGTTTACTCCAAAAACCACAACTTTTACATTTAGGTTTAATGTTTCCCATTTTTGTGACAAAATAAGGCAGATTAGTTTCTATACTCTAATAAATTCAATTTCAATTAGCACTGCATTATTCAAGTAACTTATTTATTACCTTGAGATGACATATATTGTCGCAGTTGTGTTAAATGTCTTCAAGTTTCATCAGTCCAAATGTTTCTGCTTCTAATCAGCTTATACAGAGATAGCTGGAAGCTTTTGTCCACATTAGGGATTTCCTGGCACGTCATAAGTTTTATGAGGCGGTTTTGGACTTTCTGCATGAGAGCGCCCTCCGGTTTTGAGCATGAATGAAACAGACACTGTGAAACAGTCCCCCACATATGCCCATGCATTATGGTACATTCGTATGCATGTATGCAAACATTGTTTTTTTTTTTTTTTATGCGGGATAATACATTGTGTGTGATGCCAGTCTTATGTCACGATTAGTTATGTCCTGTTTAGTTCAACATTCTCTCTCACCTAGAAAGGTCTTCACTTATATTCTAACGTTAATTAATTTATCACAGTAAACAATGCTATAATAAACTAAGGAATAAACAATAAACTGAGCTTTCAATCTTGTTATGAATGGGGTGAAGCTGATTGGATGGTTCTTGTCACATGATCTGCGGTGCACTTGTGGCATTCTGAAAATGTGAGATGTTTTCATCTCGCTGAGGCATAGACACGACTGGGGAAAATGAGCGCGTCGAAACCTTTTCACTTCTATCATGAGCGTGATTGCTGTGCGTCTACATTTGAAATAACGAAATTGATCCAGATATCAATGCCATCTTTTATTGATTGATATGATATGATATGATATGAAAACATACTGCATAGTAGGAATGATGCTGCATAGCCAATGCATTTTGTGAAAGTACTATTCATATTTTGTCACGTACAAAATATGATGTAAAATTACACCAATTGATCAAAACCCAACATACATACTGATGAAGCAGGTCGACCTAATTAAAGGGAATTGACATTGTGTGCTGTGATTCTCATGTAAGGCAAGTGGGAAGGTTTTACTGATGCCATTAAATGAAGTCATCAGCGGGAAAATGATTGAACTAGTTTACTCATCAAGTAGTTTCATATTCGCGTTACATTATCTCTCCCTCTCATTTGAATATCTGCATCCATCCTTCACCATCCCATCATGACTCCGGGTCACAGCTAACACATCAAGATTTATTCATGCTGACAATGAGCTCCTCTCTCTAATTTACTCATTGAAATTAACATGATTGACGTGTTCATTTTATCACACTGTGTGAAGCCCCTCCCTCCCCTCACCCCTCTGTGGCCATGCGATCTGATTGGCCGAGACAGGGTGTAATCATCGACAAGCCCATTAAAAGCGACTGCGAACAATTATCTTACTAATTCAGAAGATTCTTTTTAATTTGCCACCATATAATTGTCAATTCTCAAAGTGTAATTGCTATTTTTTCTATGCAGTCATTAAGTGTGCAGGTCAGGGAAGGGTATTTTTGGCTTGTAACCTTTATCAACAAATGCAAATCTGGAGGAGGAATGTACTTGGCTTATCTGGTCAACGAAAGTGAATTTTAATAGTCTTAATTTGTATGCTGAGAGCCTTGCAGACTTGCTTGCATTAGTTCTGATGTTGCATCATTAAAGTGCCTGTCATTTGTATGCAACATGCTATTAAATAATTACATCACAAATTAAACTAAATGCTTTGTTGAGAATAACATACTTCCATATTATTATTAGTCTTGGTATTTTTGTAGACGACAGGTTCTTCGCTTTAGTATAGTTTGAGCTCACCTTCAACAGGTGACATAAAGAAATTAAAAAGAAAATTTTGTAGTGTTTGTATTTTTTGTCCAATTTGTCACTTGACTGTCAGTTTTGGCTCTTTTTTTTTTTTTTTTTTACATTTTATAACTCTTTAAACATATGATCAACATATGATAATAATAATAAATGTTTCCTGAGCAGCAAATAATAATATTAGAATGATTTCTGAAGATCATGTGACTGAGGGTAGGTCGGTGGGTTCGCCAGATCAGGGGGATCGGATCACCTCCTGATTCAGACGTTCAGTTTGTCCTTTGGATTTAGGGTGATAACCTGATGCAAGACTGACATTAACGTTAAGATGCTGGAAGAAGGCAGACCAAACTCTGGAGGTGATTTGGGGACCTCGATCCGACACGATAGGGCTGTCCAATTAAAACACATATGCTTGTCTTCAGTAAAGCCGGTCCCATGACTACTACTAAATATCCATCACCTGCTTTCAGATTGAGCGGCTTTCACTACACAGAGCCGTAGTTCACTAACAAGCGCTAACTGAAGAGATGCGCATGACAATCAAATGTGATTAATTGCACAGCCCTACAGCACGATGTCCTCAGGTAGACCATAGAGGTGGAAAACTTGGTTGCAGAGTAATTTGGCTGTCTCAAAGGCTGTGTGGAGCTTGGGTAAAGGGATTAGATGACATGCTTTGGAGAATCGATCGATAATTGTGAATATGGTGGTGTTACCTTGGGAATTGGGCAAGTCGGTGATGAATTCAATGCCAATGTGAGACCAAAGTAATGGGAGGCGTCACACTCACCGTTCTGGTACTGGATGATGGTTGAACTGGGCAGGAGATATTCAGGTGACCCAACTGACCACAGTAGAGACACAGTTAATTCTGCATACGGTGTTCTCGTTCTTCAGGTGTGAGGTGAGTGTATCCCAAATGCATGGGTTCAGCTCCGCTGATGCCTTCATTGGCGGAACAAATCATGTTTCGAGCTGAACATCGGAAATGGATCAAATTGTCAATTTGAACGGCCAGATCGAAGAACTCACTCAGATTCCTTCCTTCATCTCGACAGGCCAATTCTGACTGAAGCTCTGTGTTTAATCCTCTCTGGAACAAGAGCTTTAATGTGTCCTCAACCCACACAGTCTGGGACGCAAGAGTGTGGAATGACAGAGCGTACTCAGCTGCCGATCTCCCTCCTTGAGTCAGGTTTAATAACCGGTCACCCACGCCTCTCTCCTCAGTTGGGTGTTGGAAAACCTCACGGAAAGTTTGGAGAAAGGCTTTGAAGGTGGAGAAGGTCAACCGTCAGTCCTCCATACAGTGGTACACCAATCCAATGCTCTCCTGGTCAGCAGTGAACAAATGAAAGCAATGCGGCTGGAATCTGTGGGGTATAGCAATGGTTGATGGTTGACGAAGAGTTAACACTGAATGAAGTAAGAAGTCCTTGCATTTAGCGGGATCTCCATCAAATCTCTCAGGGAGAGTGAGTCGTGGGCTGACTGGGGGTGTCGGAACTGGGAATGGGTTACTAGGAACAGGTGGTGAATTAGAGCCAGCTCCGGGTGGTGACAGACTGAGGCCTTGCTATACTCTGACCAGATCCTTGGTTGGTGTGGTGAGCCAGTTTAACTGGTGTTGGTGCTGGGAGAGCTGAGACACCTGAGCAGAGAGTTCCCTAGATACTTGCATGATCTCTGCTGGATCGCTATGTGATGAAGTCTTCTGTTGTGACCCATCAGAATGCATTAGATCCATTTGCAGCTTTATTGAGAATAGTCAGACAATACAGGGTCAGATACCGGCGAGGCAAAACAATGTAGACAAGGCTTAGACAGAACCTTAACCAGGCGAGAGATCAGGGCAGGCGGCAGACAGACAGAGTTCAGAGAAGGCAATCTGAGTCGGGGCAAGCAGAGAACAATCAGGGAATCGAGAAACAGTCCAAAGTCAATACACTAGAAAACAAAAACAGGTAATAATGCTCAGAAAAGACAGCTAGGGCAAATCAAGACTTAGCAGAGACTAAGTGTTTGGTGACTGCTTATATATGTGTGTGTGGGCATTTAAATGAGAGTTTGTTAATATTCAGGGGATGGTTCCCTCTGGTGGTGAGGAGGAGGTGGTACGGGAACTAGTGATGCGCGGGTCTGGGTTTTTTCCAACCCGCGGGTCCCGCTTTTATGAAATTATTTGGTGCACTCATTTATTGGTGCACATATTCTTGTTTTCCTATTTGGAATACAGAACATAATTCCACGTTTTGGAATTTCCACCACTAAATCCCATGCAACATAAATTTGTTTATGTTGACATTTCAAAATGTCTCACTTTCAACATTAGATATGTTATCTATATTATATTGCGAATCAAATATAAGTTTATGAGATTTGTAAATTATTCCATTACTTTTTTTACTCACAATTTGTTCCAACTTTTTTGGAATCAGGTTTGTACAAAACAACGAAAGATATAGTTAAAAACCCATCAGATTTTTGTGAAACGTACATTTTACATACATATACTTTTATATGTCACAGTATAAAAAGGCAAAAAGGTTTAAATTATACTTGCTTGTGCATAGAAAGTAACTATTAGTGCATAAGAAATAGCCTAAATCTTCATATTATTCCTTCTAGGTATTTTATTTTATTTTATTTTGTTTTATTTTTTACTCAAGTGTAAATTTATAGATATCTGTTTCCACCATGGGATGAAGAAATTAAATAAAAAACTGTAATTGTTTTATTGAATTTGAATTTATCAACTTGTGAGATTGTTACAGAAGAGGTTCCCGTTAGTGATGCGTGGGTCGTCTCATAACCCACGGGCCCCACGGGTCGGGGTGGGTTAAGAAATTGGCACTTTATTGCGGGGCGGGTTGGGGCAGGTCACTAAAAACAAATTTATGTTGCATGAAATTTAGTGGTGAAAATGTAGATTCTTTCAAGAGATTCGTTGATTTTCTACGGAAGTTCTAAGCGGCCATGCATTATAATATTTTTTCTTCTCGTTTTCTCGTTATAACGACTTAATTTTCTTGTTATCTCGACATAACGAAGTTCGTTTTCTCATTATAACGACTTCATTTTCTCGTTTTCTCGACATAACGAAGTTCGTTTTCTCGTTATAACGAACTAGTTTTCTCTAAGAAGTTACAAAACTGCGCCAGCAGGTGGCACTATAGACCTGAATATAACTGATGGGGTGTTGTATACTATACACTTTACTGTACACGGACCTTCCTCGTGATCGCTATAATTTGTGCAGTCTTCATTACTGACATTTAATTAATTCATAAATGTTAAATATGCTTGAATCAATATGAATATTTTGTGTATTAAGTTCCTGCTAGATGCATGAGTTTCACCAACGCGTTCTGTGTCATAAAATAACTGCTTATCAAAACCAAGGTTGACATCACTGTATTCTGTTTATCTACAGTAGGACGGGATTTAACGATGTAGGCTGATGTGCTTCTTTTCCTTATTACTAATCTTTATTGTTAACCATATTAATGAGAAATGTGATATATATGTAAAATCCATAGGCTTATTTAATTCAGTTTTGTTCTATAATGTTGTAATCATTTTTTTCTCCACACACACACATACACTACATGTACACATGGACGCTCTTTTCAAACAGAAGCTTGTAACACACATGATATCTGCCACATCATATAATGACTACTACAAATTACAAATTATATATAATTTTATTTCAAATAAAGGGAAAATGAAAAGTGAGTTTAATCCAAGCAGCTCTAATTTCGCGGTGTTGCCATTTAAACATGTTAATTACAAAAACAAAATGTTCGTTGTACTGTCTCTGGAAAAATCAACAGTGATTGATCAGCCTTTATTTATATACAGTATTGTAGACGTTATTACCTAGGCGAAATATAGGCTACAGTATAGCCCCTGCATGGTCCATCAGATGCCTGTCAAAGTTGAGTTCGTTACTATAGCAACAGTAAAACTGTCATGTCGTTATAATGAGAAAACAAACTTTCGTTATGTCGAGATAACGAGAAAAATAAGTCGTTATAACGAGAAAACGAACTTCATTATGTCGAGATAACGAGAAAAATAAGTCGTTATAACGAGAAAACGACTTTCGTTATGTCGAGATAACGAGAAAATTAAGTCGTTATAACGAGAAAACAAAAAGGAAAAAAAAAATATAATGCATGGCCGCTTAGAACTTCCGTAATTTTCAGTTCGTTCACCAAAATGATTCATTCACTGATTCGCTCAGTGACCATTTCTTCATATTACACAAATACGCCAGCAGTTGGCGAAAAAGAGTGTCTTATGTGTTATGTCTCAAGTCAACGAACATATTTACTTGTGACAAAAACTGATTTGGCTTTATTAAAGTGTGTGTATGATCACATTAAATAAATAGTCTAAATAAATTGTTCAGATTAACAAACCACGAGGTTTAATCGGGGATTAATTCTTGAAATCCTCATTTTGGATTTCATGAGAGCTACACATTCCAAAAAAGTTGGGACAGGTGTCGGAAAAGTTAAATGTACATATAAGGAATAGCTGAAGGACCAATTTGCAACTTATTAGGTCAATTGGCAACATGATTGGGTATAAAAAGAGCCTCTCAGAGTAACAGTGTCTCTCAGAAGTCAAGATGGGCAGAGGATCACCAATTCCCCCAATGCTGCGGTGAAAAATAGTGGAGTAATATCAGAAAGAAGTTTCTCAGAGAAAAATTGCAAAGAGTTTGAAGTTATCATCATCTACAGTGCATAATATCATCCAAAGATCCAAAGATCCAAAGAATCAAAATTTAAAGATCTTTTTGGAAAACTGGGACGCCATGTCATCTGGACTAAAGACGACAAGGACAACCCAAGTTGTTATCAGCACTCAGTTCAGAAGCCTGCATCTCTGATGGTGTGGGGTTGAATGTGTGTGTGTGTGGCATGGGCAGCTTACACATCTGGAAAGGCACCATCAATGCTGAAAGGTATATCCAAATTCTAGAACAACAAATGCTCCCATCCAGACGTCGTCCCTTTCAGGGAAGACCTTGAATTTTTCAACATGACAGTGCCAGACCACATACTGCATCATGGCTGCGTAGAAGAAGGATCCGGGTCCTGAAATGGCCAGCCTGAAGTCCAGATCCATAGAAAGATATTTTAGCCCAATATGCACCTATTGAGCCTACATAAATGTATTTCCAAAGGGACATTCCACAAAAAAATAAAAATAAAAAATAAAATCAAGGATAATAGTATGAAAAATGAACAGATAAACAGATGCTTCATTTTACCTCTGAAAATGGAAAACGTTTGTTGTATATGATTTAAAGCCATTTTTTATCATATTATTTAAAGGTCCCCTTCTTCTTGATCCCATGTTTTAAACTTTAGTTAGTGTGTAATGTTGTTGTTAGAGTATAAATAATATCTGTAAAATTCTAAAGCTCAAAGTTCAATGCCAAGCGAGATATTTGATTTAACAGAATTCGCCTACAAAAAATGACCCGTTTGGACTACAGCCCTCTAGTTCCTGCAGTAATGACATCACTAAAACAGTTTTTTTGACTAACCACCGTCCACATGAATTCACAAACAGGGTGGCGTGGCCTTGTTGCGCTCCGACGGAGAAGAAGGAAGAACTGTTTGTGTTTGTCGCCATGTTGTTGAAACGCTGTTATTTTCATCTCTGAGTCCAATCATCTTTGTTTGGGCTTCCCAGGAATGCTGTACTTTGAGATTAATGGTTACAATTTATGTTTAACTCGGTTCCCGAAAATTATAATGCACATGTAAAACTATGTGCAGCTCATTTTTCTGAGGACAGCTTGCTGAGGACAACTTTCTCAATCTCAATCAGTTTAATGCTGGATTTGCACAAAGATTATTCTTGAAAGATGGAGCAGTTCCCTCTTTGTCTGGAGAAGGCATTGTTTATGGACCACAACCGTTAAGTGTATTTTATTATTTAAGTTGGTGCGTTTAAGAGTTTCTGTAACTTATTACACATAGGGCAATGCTGTTTAGCTTTGTTAACTAGATGTTAGGGCTGTGCAAAAAAAACGAATGCGGTTTTCATGCGCATCTCCTCAGTAAAAACGCTCCTGTGACTATAAATACATCTCCAGCACATGCGTTCTAGCCCATTCACGTTAGCAGAAGGGCAGCCTGCTCTCAGCTGCTGTCGAATCACTACACAGGAACCGCTGGCCCAATCAGAACTCGTTACATATTTCTGAAGGAGAGGCTTCATAGAACAAGGAAGTCATCAGCCTGTTTTTGTGACAGTGAAAACAGCAGTATACAGATAGGTGAATTGTGTGAAAAATACTGTGTTTTTTTACACGCGAAACATGAACGCATGTTATATTGCACATTGTAAACACAATTAAAGCTTCAAAAAAGCGCGTAAAACGGGACCTTTAATTGTATTTTTAAATAGTTGTAAATCTATTATTTCAGTATTTCTGTGAATGTATCTAAATGAGGCCCCTGAAAGTCAATTCTTGGGCAAATTTTGCTGCAATGCACACACAGAATGCATGTTTGGTCTCAACCAAACATTTGACATGAAAAACTCTCATCATGTAGAGTTCAAGAGAGGCTGTCTGGAATATTACTGCACAGATTCTCAATCCCGTTCCCCTCCCACTCAACTTCACCTCTCACTGCAGGCAATTCAATTACCTCTCATGCAAATTACGGGTGCTTTCATTTGGAAAGCCACGCCTGGGCGCCTCATAAGACTTTCTTACTCCCTGATCTCCCTTAATTAGCCCGCTAATGCACCCGTTTGTCATGCTTCTGAGCGCCTGAAAGCAGCATGAAGAATGGAGGCACTTCTGATGGAGGGATGATGACAAGCGACGGAGGAGGAGTGGGGGTGTAGATTGGGAGACGGATGAAAATAGCTCAGGACCTCAGACAGCAAAGCTGGAAGTGTAGTGTGTGAGCAAATGGCCTTTAACACACGGATCAATAGCGCTGTTATTGAGCATCGAACATCGCTGAATGTGTAAACGGGTTTAGACAAAGAGAACAGAGCTCTGAGTACACAATCCAAATGACTTCCACTTGTCCACAATGTCCTTTACCAACACATGCAGCCAGCTGCTTTGAGTGGACATTTTACACATTCTCAAAGCGTTGCTATTTAACTAGCTGGCTATCATGTGATTGGATTATTTTCACCAGCAGAGGATGCTGTGAGCTGATTACTTCATCTCGAGCCGCTACTGTAGCCATGAAAAGCTTGTAATAGAGCAGAGCGCTGTTATCATCAGTTATCAAAAGAGATTGCGTTATATACATATTAAAACAAAGTAATACTGTTTGTGTGCAGTTTATGTACAGTTTAGGCCGATTGTTTTGCACACAATAGGCCTATTAAATATTCCTGAAAATTCCGCTGTCACAACAACAATTCATATAAGATGTCTCTTATATGAATAATATAAAAAATAATAAACTAATCAATTACACTTGCAAAATTAAATTGGCAGAAAGCACTTCCTTTTAGTCTCTTTGAGCCTAAAATTCTAAATATTAACCCTGACTAGGGATAGAAAATATCCATTCCCAGAAGCATATTTTTATAAACATAACATTTTAAAGATTGTAGGTATGTAAACACAGTTATGAAAATGGTAAATACAGTTAGAAAATAACATTTGTTGTTTTATTTATCATATTCAGTTATCCTATTTTTTTATTTTAATGTGTTTTTGTAAAACCATAATTTTGCTATAATTCTAGCCTACTGTTTTGAGATGTTTGCTATTTGTAGGGGTTTAAAATACTTAAGTAATTTTACTGGATTACTGTACTTAAGTATTATGTTTAGGGTTTTTGTTCTTTATTAATGTAAAATGTTACTTGATTATATTTCTGAAGAAAAAAATGTACTTTTTATTACTTACAATTTTATTTAAACTTAAGAAGCACTCATTCATTTTTTGCATTTTTATTTTATCTCATGCACATTAAATATGGTAAACAGAAACTCAAAAGTTTGTTTTCACGAATCAAGCACACACATTTCAACTTCAGTTATAACTTTAACCAGGTAAATTTTGGGCATCAAAAGTTTGCTATCAAATCTGAAGAAGCATTTTGATATATATATATACAGTGTGATAAACATAATAACACAAAACCATATTGTCCCTGTTTTTGAAGATAATAACAAGTGAGATTTCAATGACATTTTGACCACTGAACTAGGAAATGTCCCCGGTTTTCATTTCAGAAATCTGGTCACCTTACTATAAGGTTGTTGCTATGTGGTTGCTAAGGTGTACTGATTGTCTTGAGTATTGTTAGCATGTTGAAATGTGGTTGTGGGTGTTGCAGAGTTGTTGTCAGGGTGTTACTATGCAGTTGTTCTGAGTTTTGTTAGTATGTGACAGTTTAGTTGTGGACGTGTTGTTTGGTTGATGCTATACAGTTGCTAAGGTGTTCTGGATGTTTTTGAGTGTTGTTAGCATGTGCATGTTGTGAGTGGTTATCAGGGCATTGCTTATGCAGTTGCCAATGTATTATGACTGTTTTGGGTCTTGTTGGTTTGTTGCAATGCCGTTGCTGGGATGTGATTGGTTGTCAGGCTGTTGCACTGTTAAGAGTCATGTATGTTACAGATTTGTTGTGGATGTGTTGTCAGGTCGATGGCTATTTTAAGTCTTCACCAATGAAAAAAATAGCATTTGCTGGTTATGTTTTGATGCTGTTTAATGCCGGTCTTTTGCTGGTTTATGCTGGTTCTTTGCTGGTTTATGCTGGTCCTTTTGCTGGTTTATGCTGGTCCTTTTGTTGGTTGGGTATGTTTTGATGATGGTTTATGCTGGTCCATGCTGGTCATTTTGCTGCTTAGGTATGTTTTGATGGTGGTTTATGCTGGTCCTTTGCTGGTTTATGCTGGTCCTTTTGCTGGTTTATGCTGGTCCTTTTGCTGGTTTATGCTGGTCCTTTTGCTGCTTAGGTATGTTTTGATGCTGGTTTATGCTGGTCCTTTTGTTTGTTGGGTATGTTTTGATGCTGGTTTATGCTGCTCCTTTGCTGGTTTATGCTGGTCCTTTGCTGGTTAATGCTGGTCCTATTGCTGGTTTATGCTGGTCCTATTGCTGGTTTATGCTGGTCCTTTTGCTGGTTTATGCTGGTCCTTTGCTGGTCCTTTTGCTGGTTTATGCTGGTCCTTTGCTGGTTTATGCTGGTCCTTTTGCTGGTTTATGCTGGTCCTTTTGCTGGTTTATGCTGGTCCTTTTGCTGGTTTATGCTGGTCCTTTTGCTGGTTTATGCTGGTCCTATTGCTGGTTTATGCTGGTCCTTTTGCTGGTTTATGCTGGTCCTTTGCTGGTCCTTTTGCTGGTTTATGTTGGTCCTTTTGCTGGTTTATGCTGGTCCTTTGCTGGTTTATGCTGGTCCTATTGCTGGTCCTTTGCTGGTTTATGCTGGTCCTATTGCTGGTTTATGCTGGTCCTTTGCTGGTTTATGCTGGTCCTTTTGCTGGTTTATGTTGGTCCTTTTGCTGGTTTATGCTGGTTCTTTGCTGGTTTATGCTGGTCCTTTGCTGAATTATGCTGGTCCTTTTGCTGCTTAGGTATGTTTTGATGCTGGTTTATGCTAGTCCTTTTGCTGGTTTATGCTGGTCCTATTGCTGGTTTATGCTGGTCCTTTTGCTGGTTTATGCTGGTCCTTTTGCTAGTTTATGTTGGTCCTTTTGCTGGTTTATGCCAGTCCTTTGCTGAATTATCCTGGTCATTTTGCTGCTTAGGTATGTTTTGATGCTGGTTTATGCTGGTCCTTTTGCTGGTTTACGTGGTCCTTTGCTGGTTTATGCTGGTCCTTTTTCTGGTTTATGTTGGTCCTTTTGCTGGTTTATGCTGGTCCTTTGCTGGTTTATGCTGGTCCTATTGCTGGTTTATGCTGGTCCTTTGCTGGTTTATGCTGGTCCTATTGCTGGTCCTTTGCTGGTTTATGCTGGTCCTATTGCTGGTTTATGCTGGTCCTTTGCTGGTTTATGCTGGTCCTTTTGCTGGTTTATGTTGGTCCTTTTGCTGGTTTATGCTGGTTCTTTGCTGGTTTATGCTGGTCCTTTGCTGAATTATGCTGGTCCTTTTGCTGCTTAGGTATGTTTTGATGCTGGTTTATGCTAGTCCTTTTGCTGGTTTATGCTGGTCCTTTGCTGGTTTATGCTGGTCCTTTTGCTGGTTTATGCTGGTCCTTTTGCTAGTTTATGTTGGTCCTTTTGCTGGTTTATGCCGGTCCTTTGCTGAATTATCCTGGTCCTTTTGCTGCTTAGATATGTTTTGATGCTGGTTTATGCTGGTCCTTTTGCTGGTTTACATGGTCCTTTGCTGGTTTATGCTGGTCCTTTTTCTGGTTTATGTTGGTCCTTTTGCTGGTTTATGCTGGTCCTTTGCTGGTTTATGCTGGTCCTATTGCTGGTTTATGCTGGTCCTATTGCTGGTTTATGCTGGTCCTTTGCTGGTTTATGCTGGTCCTTTTGCTGGTTTATGTTGGTCCTTTTGCTGGTTTATGCTGGTTCTTTGCTGGTTTATGCTGGTCCTTTGCTGAAATATGCTGGTCCTTTTGCTGCTTAGGCATGTTTTGATGCTGGTTTATGCTAGTCCTTTTGCTGGTTTATGCTGGTCCTTTGCTGGTTTATGCTGGTCCTTTTGCTGGTTTATGCTGGTCCTTTTGCTAGTTTATGTTGGTCCTTTTGCTGGTTTATGCCGGTCCTTTGCTGAATTATCCTGGTCCTTTTGCTGCTTAGATATGTTTTGATGCTGGTTTATGCTGGTCCTTTTGCTGGTTTACATGGTCCTTTGCTGGTTTATGCTGGTCCTTTTTTCTGGTTTATGTTGGTCCTTTTGCTGGTTTATGCTGGTCCTTTGCTGGTTTATGCTGGTCCTATTGCTGGTTTATGCTGGTCCTATTGCTGGTTTATGCTGGTCCTTTGCTGGTTTATGCTGGTCCTTTTGCTGGTTTATGTTGGTCCTTTTGCTGGTTTATGCTGGTTCTTTGCTGGTTTATGCTGGTCATTTGCTGAAATATGCTGGTCCTTTTGCTGCTTAGGCATGTTTTGATGCTGGTTTATGCTAGTCCTTTGCTGGTTTATGCTAGTCCTTTTGCTGGTTTATGCTGGTCCTATTGCTGGTTTATGCTGGTCCTTTTGCTGGTTTATGCTGGTCCTTTTGCTAGTTTATATTGGTCCTTTTGCTGGTTTATGCCAGTCCTTTGCTGAATTATCCTGGTCATTTTGCTGCTTAGGTATGTTTTGATGCTGGTTTATGCTGGTCTTTTTGCTGGTTTACGTGGTCCTTTGCTGGTTTATGCTGGTCCTTTTTCTGGTTTATGTTGGTCCTTTTGCTGGTTTATGCTGGTCCTTTGCTGGTTTATGCTGGTCCTATTGCTGGTTTATGCTGGTCCTTTGCTGGTTTATGCTGGTCCTATTGCTGGTCCTTTGCTGGTTTATGCTGGTCCTATTGCTGGTTTATGCTGGTCCTTTGCTGGTTTATGCTGGTCCTTTTGCTGGTTTATGTTGGTCCTTTTGCTGGTTTATGCTGGTTCTTTGCTGGTTTATGCTGGTCCTTTGCTGAATTATGCTGTTCCTTTTGCTGCTTAGGTATGTTTTGATGCTGGTTTATGCTAGTCCTTTTGCTGGTTTATGCTGGTCCTTTGCTGGTTTATGCTGGTCCTTTTGCTGGTTTATGCTGGTCCTTTTGCTAGTTTATGTTGGTCCTTTTGCTGGTTTATGCCGGTCCTTTGCTGAATTATCCTGGTCCTTTTGCTGCTTAGATATGTTTTGATGCTGGTTTATGCTGGTCCTTTTGCTGGTTTACATGGTCCTTTGCTGGTTTATGCTGGTCCTTTTTCTGGTTTATGTTGGTCCTTTTGCTGGTTTATGCTGGTCCTATTGCTGGTTTATGCTGGTCCTATTGCTGGTTTATGCTGGTCCTTTGCTGGTTTATGCTGGTCCTTTTGCTGGTTTATGTTGGTCCTTTTGCTGGTTTATGCTGGTCCTTTGCTGGTTTATGCTGGTCCTTTTGCTGGTTTATGCTGGTCCTTTTGCTGGTTTATGTTGGTCCTTTTGCTGGTTTATGCTGGTTCTTTGCTGGTTTATGCTGGTCCTTTGCTGAAATATGCTGGTCCTTTTGCTGCTTAGGCATGTTTTGATGCTGGTTTATGCTAGTCCTTTTGCTGGTTTATGCTGGTCCTTTGCTGGTTTATGCTGGTCCTTTTGCTGGTTTATGTTGGTCCTTTTGCTGGTTTATGCTGGTCCTTTGCTGGTTTATGCTGGTCCTTTTGCTGGTTTATGCTGGTCCTTTTGCTGGTTTATGTTGGTCCTTTTGCTGGTTTATGCTGGTTCTTTGCTGGTTTATGCTGGTCCTTTGCTGAAATATGCTGGTCCTTTTGCTGCTTAGGCATGTTTTGATGCTGGTTTATGCTAGTCCTTTTGCTGGTTTATGCTGGTCCTTTGCTGGTTTATGCTGGTCCTATTGCTGGTTTATGCTGGTCCTTTGCTGGTTTATGCTGGTCCTATTGCTGGTTTATG
The DNA here is from genome assembly GCF_003368295.1 of Carassius auratus. Classification (NCBI taxonomy): domain Eukaryota; kingdom Metazoa; phylum Chordata; class Actinopteri; order Cypriniformes; family Cyprinidae; genus Carassius; species Carassius auratus. The sequence goes on from NC_039261.1 coordinate 3,780,124, forward strand.
CTGGTCCTATTGCTGGTTTATGCTGGTCCTTTGCTGGTTTATGCTGGTCCTTTTGCTGGTTTATGCTGGTCCTTTTGCTGGTTTATGTTGGTCCTTTTGCTGGTTTATGCTGGTTCTTTGCTGGTTTATGCTGGTCCTTTGCTGAAATATGCTGGTCCTTTTGCTGCTTAGGCATGTTTTGATGCTGGTTTATGCTAGTCCTTTTGCTGGTTTATGCTGGTCCTTTGCTGGTTTATGCTGGTCCTTTTGCTGGTTTATGCTGGTCCTTTTGCTGGTTTATGCTGGTCTTTTGCCAGTACATGACTAGCATAAACCAGCAAAGAACCAGCATAAACCAGCATCCCAGCATCAAAGCACACCTAACCAGCATATGCTGTTTTTTTTTTCAACAGCACATTACAATACAGTTGTGGGTTGTTGTCACAGTGTTGAATCTTTTGATCTTTTTTGGCATTGCTATGCCATTGTTAAGGTGGTTGCTAATACATTCTTAGTGGTTGCTATCACCGTGCTGTGCTGTTTCTATGGTGTACTGTCTGGTTGCTAGGTTGTTTTCTCATAATGGTTAAATCCCTCAAATAGGAAACTAGATTGTTGACCTGGCAAATATGGCTAGTTACTTAGCAATAGCATTAGCACTCTCTGCTTCACAAGCAGATATGGCTGTGTTTGTGTAAACACTTACACAGTTCTCAGCTGGCGTAACTAGCAGCATATGCTGTGATTGCAGGAGTCTGTGTGTTTCCATGATGGTTTAAAGAGGGATCTGATGGCCATGAATAAAATATTACAATTCTGAGTTTGGTTTTATTCATTCATTACCAGCTATGTTCAGCTGAACCTCTCTGGTTGTATTCATGACTGTCAGGCAGGAGGAATTAATTGAATTTTCATAGAAATGAAACCGCACAACACACCAGCTGTTTTAGTTTATTTAATCCTGCCTCAAAATGTGTTTACAGATTGTTTGTGTGTGTGTGTGTGTGTACTTACAGTATTTAACTGTATTTTATGCACAGAACTGTATAAGTGAGCTAAATTTGACATAAACTGCTTCATGCATAAGTTTTTGTAAATAGCTGTATTTTAAAACAATAGTTGTCTGTGGAAAGTATAAACATTATTTTGCACAAACACAATCATTTTAATACACTTTCTAAAAGCAGCTCCCTCTGTCTGCTGGTTCTGAAGCCTGTAACACCAAACATTAGTTTCAACCCAACACAGTACTGAGTCGATAACTAATACACTGCAGTCTGTTGCTGACTTCTAATTGCATGCCAAAAATTGTTAGTTTAATTGTTATTTATTAAGTTAGTTACATAATCCATTACATTACACATTACATATAATCAGATTACTTTTTGATTACTTTTTACTTTGAATGTAATTTGTTTATCACATTGAGTTAAATAGGATAATCATGTACCATATTTATATAAAAATACAAGGAGAAAGAAAATATATTCCATTTGTTGTTAGTAACAACATGAAGGGCAGCAAACATAACATTACATATTTATAAAAAATACAATAATAATAATAAAAAGTAGATTGCATAAAAATTCAAACACAGATCAGTGACGTGTTGGATTGATGTTTGTGCTTCTGTAGATTTCTCCACATGATCATGGAGCTCAACTGGAGTGACCATCAGGATCTTGGTCAAATTTGCAAAGACGCAAAAAAAAACTATTCTTTGGTATTCCATTATGGTGTATGGAATGTAGATTGATGTGGAAAAAAAGTAATTTAAAGCAGTTTAATATAACAAAATGTGAAAGTGTTAGGGATATGAATAGTTTTGCAAGGCATTGTATTAAGGCTAAATAAATCACTGCGATAACATGATAATAACACAGAGTGATAATTCAGACAAACATGAATGTTTTCGTCTGTAGTTGAAATGTTGAGAAAACACTTCTTGAGACTGAAATATTTTTGTAAACCCAGTGGTTTACAAAACCATGACTGGTGACTGATCTGTGTGTGAGTCTCCACAAACTGAATGTATGTAAGCAGTATTCTGTTTTAGAAAGGAAAATGTCAAAGACAAAAAGAAGAATTAGGGAGAATCCATACATTCTGAATGGTTTATTGCTATTTTGTGAATAATATGTACTCATGTAATCAATAAAAAGTAGCTGTAATCTGATTTTAAAATGTAATATAATCTAATAATCACAAGTAGACCGAGCTAATTGTTGGAATCTGATTATATTATCCAGATTACATGTAATCAATTGCTACCCAGCACCACAACTATAGCCTATTAACTAAATCATAAAGGCAAGTTTATTTAGACTGCAGGGAATATCTGGTATACAATCAGTCCCTAAACAGACAAAGAAAGAGACTGTGTTTGCTTGTTTCTTTCTGTCACTGCTTTAACTATGCTGTATGAAATTCAGTAATGCCAATACAGTGCTTTGAAAAATCGAATTGTAATAGCTCTGTTTGTCCAGCAGAGGAAGCTGCAGCATTCATATTGACTGCAGGATGTAGTTCAGGATCTCTGCAGCTGCTGTTCTTCTCTCTCTACTAACATTATTGCTAAGTTCATTAGCTTTGCTGGTTGACTGCTTGTCATTTATTAAAACTGATATTCAGTATACTAACTGGGATACCATCCATAGACAGAAACAGTGAATAATATGACATAATGAGTGCATAATTCCAAATTCCACAATATACTGACACCATCATTCCAGGCTCTGGAATACTGTAAAATCCCAGGATCTATAACATTTGGACTGTTTTATTCTATGCTCTTTTCGGTTTGGAGTCTTTAATTTTACATTCTATATTATAATGGACCTATACTATTAATTATACATTCTATACCGCAATGTATTAAATCTGTCACATTTTAGAACACTTTCACTCTATAATTCCATGTTCGGTAAATGTAAATGTCTATATACATGATTTTTGTAAATGTTTATATATACTTTTATATATTATATATACTTTTTTTGTTTCTTGTGAATTTGCCACCCGTTCACCGTATAGTTATGCTCTCTAATTGTGATTGGGTTGAAATACTAACGCATGGGAACACAAACTGATGTGTGAGCTGTATCAAGTCTTCAAGGCGAGTGTGTGCAACACAGGCTTTCAGTTGTATTTGTTTCCAGTAGCGTGTACACACATTACTCCAGATTCATGGAAGGCCGAGCCCATTAAAACCGCTAATCTTATTCTCATTTGTACAGATGTGCACGACATGCTTTGGTTCAGTAATAAAGGCTGGGGGAGAGTTTGAACAGGGCGAGCGGGAGGGATCTGCAGAAGTGTCACCAAACCATGAACAGATCCACAGCTGTGTGTCTGAAGAGCAGAACCAGAGAGCTGTTGAAGAGCTGCTCGCGCTTCTGAGCATGAAAACACCCCATACTGACCCCTGAGGTATACAGTCTTGAGAAGTGTGACAAATTATCAGAGATATTGAATCTATAATTACAAATTCTACATAAATATCTTAAAGTGTGTTTTGAAGATGAACGAAGGTCTTACAGGTTTGGATTGAGGTTGAGTAATAATGATTCAGTTCCATTTTGGGGTGAACTAACCCTTTAATCTATATAAGATCTAGCACATTCTGACCCAATAGTTCCACGTTCTGTAATATTTAGACTCTTTAATTGCACATTCTCTAAAATAAGGAACCTAAGTCCTATAGCATTTAGAATATGGAATTCTAAAATATGGAATTTAGAGTTGAAATAACAAATTATCATTTAACTTGCAGATTCAATAATATACACAATTACAACTGCTATAATAATTTGACACTATAATTCCATAAATTTGATAATCTATAGTTGCAAGGCATAGATTCTATATATATTTAGAAAATTCCAAGCTCTATCAAATTGTTACTAGATTTTGACTCCAGGGTTCCGAGTTCTATATTGAGTTCTGTAAATCTAGTTTATAGTTCTATAATGAAGTGACTCAATATTTCCAGGTGTTATAATATTTTGACTGTAATTTTAGTTTTCTCAGGTTACACCATGAGACAGACTGTCTGCAGTTTTTCTCCGCACCCTTGTGCAGAAGTGAATGAGAATGACTGCTGATATTAGATGACTGCAGAAGTGTGATGAGAGCAGACGGGTCTCTGGCTCCGCGGCCTGTAGCCTGCAGCTATTGAAGCTGTCCGCATGGGGCCAGGCACTGGGAGAGGCAGCTAAACTCTCGCTAGGGGTCCTGTGTGCAGAGACAACACTGACAGACCACAAACAGGAAGCGGAGAGAGGAGGGAAACCTGAAAATCCTTTCTAAATCCATAAAAACTATAGAGAGATGCTGCTTTTTTCACTGTAACTTCTTTTCCTGATCTCAAAACTGTACATTTAAACCAGTGCCATGCTAAGAATCCTGTATAGCATGCTCATGTAACTCACATTTTACAAAGAATCAACAAGCGTAAATCAAAAATGTGATGTTCTGAAGTAGAAAGACTAAGATATTATTAGATGTTTTTAAATAACAATAATTCTCCAATGAAAACTCCAATGCTATTTTCTTTTTATAAATTACATAAAATATCATAAACATCATATAATTAACAGTAGATAATAATAATAATAATAATAATAATAAATTCATTGTTTTTTTTAATAGGCGTCATTTTCTGAATACAGATATAATTTCTTCCCTTCATCTTTTGTTGATGAAGTACAATATGATCCCAGTCATGTTCTTGATGGGGTTTGTGTGATTCGACCAGCAGCACAATGACATTATTATAATAAACCCTCCGACATGAAATTATTATGAGAAACATTGTATGTGTCACAGAAACTTTTACAATACGAAACACGAAAACTAACATTTGACCATGATTCACGATTAGTTTGCAGGATAGCATGAAATGCAAATCGTGTGATCATATTTACATTTAAATCGAGTCAATAAAACGAAAATATATCAAAATATTATATGACAGACTTATAATTGACATTCTATAAAGACTCACTTTTTCTACAATAAAAGTCATTGAGACGTCAGTGCCACGGGTTTGATTGGCAGGGAAACACTGACTGCACATAAAGAGCAGATTTACCAAATGCTTAAAACATTCATGGAGATTGAAAAGGCTCCTGATGCTAGCACTGGCACAGTAACAAGCGAGCAGTCCACCGGATGACTCTGTTTAGGACGTGGTGGTCTGATATGTTGGCCGAGGGTGTGATGGGACGTGTGTGCATGCGGTGAAGCTGACGAGATTAAGAGGTGGCTCTTCTCACGCTCTCAGAGAGGGGAGGGCAAGTGATCTCCAGCTTCCTGCTCTCTTCCTCACTTCCTCTAATGAACGAGAGGCAGGATTCATCTGCATATTTACAGAGCTTCGCACTCAACGAGCATCTCATTATCTTTAAAAGCTGTTTCGGCATGAACTTATCATTAAACCATGAGCTTTGTTGATAAACCCAGCACAGACGGTATGATTCAGACTTGTTCTGACTTGAACGCCATATGAAGTGCGTTCTGCACATATCTCTTAGGTTGTAAACGCTAAACTTTCAGACCGTCTAAAACTCAAGCTCACTTGAAATCCCAGAAAGCCAGTGTGAGCACTGATCAGATAAGGCTTAACTCAAAAGGAAGCACATTTTACTAAAGCACATCTAAAGCACTTGATTATCAGTTTAACTGCAGTTTGTTGTTTGATATTACATTTAAGGTTAATGCATTTTTAATGCACTAAATTGCAACTTCTTTGTTATAAATCATTAATTCTAAATGTATTTAAATGCATGATAAAATGTTCAATAGAAATACATTACAGTGTATTTTAGTTGATCGTAAATGCTTGTTTAGCAGTACTTTAAAAACAACAGGACTAAATGCACTTTTGAGATCAACTGATTGCATTTAATATAAATTAAACCATGATACATTTCCATTTAATTGCAACTAAGATGTAATTAAGTTTCCACAAAAATTCAGTTCTCACATTAGTATATTCCTTTAAAATATATTGTATATTTTTCCACAGTTAGGGTACTTTTAGTGTCTTTTTTTTATGTATGTACTTTGGTTTTACCTTTTGGTCCAACCACTTCTGTCTCCATAATTAACATTCATAGCACATTTCACCTCTTGTCTAGAATATATAATGAACCCTGGTTTTACACATAAGCGGGACCAGATGATCCTTCTTTAGTGCTGTTTTTCACTGAAGGTCACTCAGCTCTCTGCCAAAAAAGCTCGGCTGTTTCTGTCACATTTCTCAAGAGCTCCAGTGAAATGAGGTCAAGACCACAATTACAGTCCTGCTCTCTCTGACACCGGGTTACAAACAATTACCCTGAGCTGACACACACCACACACGCTGGCTTACAGGAATCATAGCCCAGAGCAGAAGTTACAATTCATTACGGTAGGATTTATTCCTGTTATATGCTCTTACGTTTAGATCTCGCCATCAAAACAGCACTTCTTTTCCAGTCTGTCACTTTGACTGTTTGCGTCGTGTTGCAGGATTGGGTCGAGCGACCAGAAACAGAGGAGCAGGAAAAACAGAGGACAGACAGAGAGAGAGAGAGAGGCCAGAGATGAAGGGACGGCAGAAGAAAGGGGTAATTACTGGCCCTTTCTTATGGAAATGCTAATGAAGTAGGAGAGAGGTCCGCAGACAATGGGGGCAGCGAGCGGCTCGAGCTCCTCATGTAAACAGCTTCCTGTCATGGAGCCATTTAGCCCTCACTTTTACTGACTTACAAGACATCTCCACGCTCACTACAAAGAGCCGTCTTCATCAAAGACGCCAGCGGAGCTCGTGGCACAGCTCTCTTCCCAGCGTCTCAGACATCACAGATGAACTTCTGTCCAGATCAGACGTAGATGCATCGAAAAATATCACATTATTACTTTATTATTCCTCTTCTGAGCTTAGACATGTAATAAATGCTTATTTTGTGTCTCTGTGTCATTTGAGGTAACTGAACTGCGGTTGACTGCAAAATGACTTGGTCATCTCTCTCTCTCTCTCACACACACACACACACACACTCACACACACACACACACACACACACACACACACACACACACACACACACACACACACACACACACACACACACACTCACTCACACATACATGCAATGAAGCTCCTGAGCACATCCAGTCATCTGACTCATGCTGACATCTCATCTAATATGAAGTAAATCTTCTCCATCCGCTCGCCTGCGCTCATAAATTGGCAGATATTTTCATATTAGACACTTGAGTGTGAAAATACACTGGAGATGAATATTGGTCTATCTATCTGATTTTATATTTATATACACACACACACACAATTTATAGCCTATATATATATATATATACATTTTGTTTTGTTTGTTTTGTTTTGTTGTGCTTAGTTGTCTTGACAACAGCTCTGTATAAATACAAATTACTAATTTCATGCTCACATCATCAACAGCAAGTTAATGTTAAATTACTTTTTTTGTTTGTTTGTGTTTTGTTGACAGTGTCTTTTCTCCAAGTTACTGGAGTTTAACTGTAGTAACATTTTCTCTTGTTTAAAATACTTAAAAAAAAAAAAAAGGTTTTATTTTTTTATTTCATGTTAAATTACTGATTTTTTTGTTTGTTTGTTTTTTTGTTTTTTGACAGTGTCAAACTCCAAGTTGCTGCAGCTTAATTGTTGTGACATTTTGTTTTGTTTGAAAAGGTGTTAAAAAGTTACATTTTATTTCATTTTTTTTATGAAACAAGTGCCAAACCCCAAGTTATCTATCTATCTATCTATCTATCTATCTATCTATCTATCTATCTATCTATCTATCTATCTATCTATCTATCTATCTATCTATCTATCTATCTATCTATCTATCATATTTTATGTAACAGTAGATTAGTTCATTTTTACTGTAACAACACTGTAAATGAATAAAACATCTTCATGGTATCTGTTTACGATTGATGACTGTCCTGCAGGGGGCGATGGCTCAGGTGTCTTTGGGAGGCGGATCGCTCCGGCCCACAGCTTTTGGTGAAGGACGCAGGATTAGGGGGCTGTATCTATTGTGCTTTAATGAGTGTCTTTGATCTGGGCCGGTGTTTAGTGTTTGTACACCTGGGCCGCTGCGGCAGTGCTGGAGGAGGCTCTGTGGAGGGGGTTATGGGGGACATCCAGCATCGGGCAGGTAACACTTCCCAGTGAGCCACTGCTGCTGGCGTGGGAATGCAGTAAAAAGAGTCCCGCTAAGGGCCCTGCCCCCTTTGTTTGTGCTGGTTTATGGTCTGCTGGCCCCCAGATCCTACATGGAGCCCCAGACAGACACGTGGAGCTCCGGCTTCATAAACTACAGCAGGACGAGCTACTGTATCAGATCTGTCTGTGAGTGCAACTGAGCTCAGAGCGCTTCATGTCAAGCACTGAGCTTGTAAACAACAGCAGTATTCATTTTACATGATCTAACTGTGGTTTGGACAACTAAATAATTAAAGTATGGTGACTTTAGACTTTAGGTTTGCTATTATAACATCCGGTGATCCTGAGCCCACTGGTTTCATATCATACACTACTTCAAGTTAAGTTTTCATTGTTGTTACAGCATTATCCTTATAAAAATGTACTGCGTTCCTCTGAAATAGTTACTGCAGTTAATGCCATTACAATAAAGTTGTGGTAACTTGGAGTTAGACACTACTTTCAAAACAAACAAAAACAGCAATGTAAAATTCAAATAAAACATTAAAAAACTAAAATGTTATTTTACTAAAGTTGTGGAAGCTTGGAGGCAGACATTTCAAAAACAAAACATGTATATATTTAAATCTTCTGTTTTCTCTCCCAAAATAAAGGTTGCAAACCAAATCTACCATGATGAATGAATATTTTTAATATATTAGAATTTAAAATGTTAAAATGTAAATCTATCTATCTCTCTATCTATATTTTTGTATAATAATTATTATTATTACATTTGATTTTTAAAGTAATTTATTACCTGAATGCTTTTTTCCCATATACATACACACACACACACACACACACACACATATATATATATATATATATATATATATATATATATATATATATATATATTTAAAATATCAGCACTTTTAACAAAATTATTGATAATTTCAACTATAATAAACCAAAGACAGTGAGTTATTCGGTGTAGTATTATGCATTCATTAAAAAGCTAGAATGTTACAAACTGATAATAAAAAATAAATTTGCAAAACTCTGGAGGTTTTCACATGCTAAGCTTTTCTGAAGTTGTACACACACCTGCCAGTTGAAAGGCACACACGCCACGAAAAGCACTGGCCTGGTGATAGCTTTTTTTTTTTTGAGTGTGAATAAGATGTACCTTTGTAAAAACTGCATGCCTACTTTGTGGTAGGACAGAGGCACAAAGTTTCAGTAATATCTGTCTACTGGGTTTTGATGAAGCATTTTTAGCCTCATGATGTACAAGTGTCCTGATGATGATGACATTATTGCTAAAGCCTGAGAGGAAATGAAGCATCAGTGTTACACCTGCAGCATCAGTCACATGCATATTCACTGCTGTTTCTACATACACTGTATTTAAAATGACATTGTTTCCATGTGCATTCAAGTAGAACATCACTGTGATGCATATCGCTTGCATTCAAAGCCAGTCTGTTACAGGAACCATCATGGAAGAGGAAATAAATCTCTTTATGTTTGTATGCAATTAAAAATGTAATCAGTGACAAACATGTTTTCTTTATATAATCTGTTTGTGCACCATGAGAGAGAGAGAGAGAGAGAGAGAGAGAGAGAGAGTGTGTGTGTGTGTGTGTACTGGTGCTGCAGTGAATTCTTTAATTATGTTTTTTTTTTCACACACTTGTGAGTGTTGACCTCAGTGAGACTCCACAAAACAAAATATGATTAAAGACACATCTCTCTCACAGACACACTCATCAATTCACCTGTTTAAATGCAAACAAACATATTTTCATGAAAAGTCTATAAACTCAAGTCAAGTCACCTTTATTTATATAACGCTTTTAACAATTCAGATTGTGTCAAAGCAGTTGTCCAGTATCAAAATAGGAAAATAGTGTGTCAATGCAAAAAGAAACACTCAATTTTCAATTAAAGGCAGTTCAACACTGAATTCAGTGATTTCATCGTCCAGCTCAGTTCAGTTTAAATAGTATCTGTGCAATCATTTGCAATCAAGTCAACGATATTGCTGTAGATGAAGTGACCCCAAATAAGCAAGCCAGAGGCGTAGTTCAATTCCAGGCTGCAGCAAAGTCAGATTGTGCAGAAGAATCATCTGTTTCCTGTGGTCTTGTCCTGGTGGTCCTCTGAGACAAGGTCTTTACAGGGGATCTGTATCTGGGGCTCTAGTTGTCCTGGTCTCTGCTGTCTTTCAGGGATGTAGAGGTCCTTTCTAGGTGCTGATCCACCATCTGGTCTGGATACGTACTGGATCCGGGTGACTGCAGTGACCCTCTGGTCTGGATACAGACTGGATCTGATGGCCACGGTGACCTCGGAATAAGAGAGAAACAGACTAATATTAGCGTAGATGCCATTCTTCTAATGATGTAGAAAATACGGTGTTATGTGAAGTGTTTCCAGTTCCGGTTTACCTAATTAATGCAGCCTAAAAATCCTTCAAAAGATTTTAATATTATAAATGTGTTAGTGTGTTATGTGTTAATCAGGTTAAAGAGATGGGTCTTTAATCTAGATTTAAACTGCAAGAGTGTGTCTGCCTCCCGAACAATGTTAGGTAGGTTATTCCAGAGTTTAGGCGCCAAATAGGAAAAGGATCTGCCGCCCGCAGTTGATTTTGATACTCTATGTATCATCAAATTGCTTTCGAGTTTTGAGAGCACAGGGTACGAGAAAGACTATAATACGAAAAGAGCACACTCAAGTACTGAGGTGCAAAACCATTAGCAGGATTTTAAAATGTATACAATGTTTGATAAGGAGCCAGTGCAGTGTTGACAGGACCGGGCTAATATGGTCAAACTTCCTGGTTCTAGTAAGAACTCTTTCTGCTGCTTTTTGGACTACCTGGAGTTTGGTTATTAAGCGTGCAGAACAACTACCCAATAAAGCTTTACAATAATCCAACCGTGAGGTCATGAACACATGAATTTACATTTTTCATTTGAAATTGTGAGCATATGTCGTAATTTAGATATATAAAATTTTAAGAAAAATGCAGTTTAACAAATGCTACAATCGTGGCTTTCGAAAGAAAGATTGCTATCAAATAGCACACCTAGGTTCCTAACTGATGACGAAGAATTGACAGAGCAACCATCAAGTCTTAGACAGTGTTCTAGAGTTTAAATGCAGAGGTTTTAGGTCTTATAATTAACACTTTTTTCAGTATTTAGCCGTAAGAAATGATTTGTAATCCAGTTTTTTATATCAATTATGCATTCTGTTAGTTTTTCAAATTGGTGTGTTTCACCAGGCCATGAAGAAATATATAGCTGGGTATCATCAGCATAACAGTGAAAGCTAACACCATGTTTCCTGATGATATATCCCAAGGGTAATATGTAAAGCGTGTAGAATAATGGCCCTAGTATGGAACCTTGAGGTACTCCATACTGCACTTGTGATCGATATGATACATCTTCATTCACTGTCATGAATTGATGGCGGTCAGATAAGTATGATTCAAACCATACTAATGCACTTTCAATAATGCCAACAATGTTTTCTAGTCTATTCAAAATGTCCAGTAGCACTTACAGAGAAATACAACCAAGATCAGATGAAAAGAGCAGGTCATTTGTAACTCTAAGAAGAGGAGTGTCAGTACTGTGATATCCTAAATCCTGACTTTAAATCCTCACAGATACCATTTTTCTCTAAGAAGGAATATAATTGTGAGGATACTACCTATTCTAATATATTTGACAGAAAAGGGAGATTTGAGATCAGTCTGTAATTAACTTTGGGGTCATGTTATGTTATGTTTTTTTTTTTTTTTTTTTTTTTTGATGAGAGGCTTAATAACAGCCAATTTGACAATGACAAATGAATAATAGTCAGAAGAGGATCTATGACTTCTGAAAGCATCTCTTTTAGGAGCTTAGATGGAATAGGGTCTAGCATACATAGCATAGCATGTTGTTGGTTTTGATGATTTAAAAAGTTTATAAAATTCTTCCTCTCCTATAGTCTGTTTTCTTCTTAAAGAGACTAAAAGTTATCAGATCTAGCAGTTTTTAATGCTTTTCTGTAGGATAGGGTACTTTCCCTCCAAGCAATATGAAATACCTCTAATTTTGTTTTCCTTTAGCTGCACTCCATTTTCCAGGGTGCTCTCTTTAGGGTGCGAGTGTGTTCATTTTGCCACAGTGTCAAACTATTTTCCTTAATCTTCCTTAAGTGTAAAGGAACAGCCATATCTAAAAAGCTAGAAAAGAGAGAGTCAATAGTTTCAGTTAGATCTTCAAGTTACTCTGAGCTATTGTATATGCTGAGGACTTGACAAGTGTTGTCTAACCCCAATAGAGCTCAGAAAGTCTAGAATGCTGATCCCAATGCATTTTTATAATTATCAACATTGATATTTAAAATCACCAACAATTATCTGCAGCTAGCTATAACTCAGATAGAAAATCAGTAAATTCTTTAATAAATTCAGCCCTTGGGACACATATTTTTTTCCCATAATAGAAGTCAAAATCAGAATGTATTCAAATCATGTGAACCCATGTTTTTTTATTACAGATCCATAAAAAAGGTACACAAGCTTTATCTTTTCAAAACGTATAAATATATACCATTAAGTTGCTTATATGTACACTTGAGATACAAATATACATACAGTATATACATATATGTAGGTATCAATATGCAGTATACAGAGGTAAATAAGTTACAAAAGCGTATCTTTAGAAATGGTCCTGTCCCAATGACTGCTTATGCAAACTTTTTATGAGAGTGTACTGACTGAATGGTGATTTGTGAAACACAGATATATTCATGTTCAGTGCGATTTCTGTATGCTGGTTTAAACTCATTGTTTTCCATATTTGTATTTGTCAAAGATATCTCAGCACGTTATGGTAATGAGGTAATGTCTGAATTATGTGAGGCAAAACAATAAAATTACTATTTGATGTCACCCAAACTAAATAATCTACCAATGTAGAGATTTGTATATGAAAGTGCATATTTGAAACAAGCATCACTATGCAGATCTTCTGTGAGGAGTGAAAGGGAAAATATGTGTGTGTGTGTGTTGCTGGGCAGCTCAGATTGTGCTGTAAATCAGTGTGTTGTCACTCTCTCTGTGTGCTCAGACCAGATCACACTCCAGTGAGATCACACACATGTTTCCATGCCTACACACATAGTATTAATATTAGACATTGAGACAACTTCTCCCTAAATATAGTGAACTATTCCATAATTGTTATTCTTGATCCATTACATAACTTAAATAGCATTGTGAAAATAATAATTTGATTGCATTTTATTATTAATTATGATGGTGTGAGAGAGTTGATGAGGTTCTTGAATAGACATTTTGCATTTAAAATTGAATAAATAACAGAAAGAAAACACTCCAAATAATAAAATAGTAATAGAAAAATAAATAAAGTAATGAATATTGTCAGACATACCTGATAACGTCACAGGACATACTGGGCCACCAGTACTGAACCTGGAGGAGTGAGAGGATGTCCAGAGCCCAGTACATTATGAACTGAGCCCAGAAGGGGCAGTCGCTGAGATGTGGGAACACACGTCTTCCCTTCTGGGCCTCCCAGCAGAGCTGGTTCAGTGAGAGTGGCAGCTTGGATGTCCTTGTTGATATTCTATACAATGGGATTTACATCAGGGATGGAGGGAGAATTAGCTCAGGTTCTGAGGGTGAATCTGGTGAATGCATTCGTGCAATGCGTCCGCCTTACAATTACAATTGCCAGGCCAGTAGGTGATGCTCCCAGTGGGCTTGACTGGGATTGAGTCTTTTTGGTTCTTGTGGTCTGTAACAACTGTAAAGGGATGATTAGCTCCCTCCAGCCAGTGCCGCCACTTTTCCATGGCCAGTTGGATAGCGAGTAGCTCTGTTACCAATATCATAGTTTTGCTCCAGTGGGGTCAGTTTCTTGGAGTAATATGTGCAAGGCTGGAGGTGTGGAGGTTCGCCATACAGTTGTGACAGCAAGACCCCAACCCCGGTGGAGGATGCGTCCACTTCCACCACAAACGGGAACAGAGAATTGGGATGATGAAGGATGGGGATTGTGCTGAAGGCGGTCTTGAGCTGTTTGAAGGCTTCGTGGGCTCTGGAGTTCCAGTACAAGGACTTGGGCTTACCTCGGAGCAAAGAGGTTAATGGAGCTGAGTGCAGACTAAAATCATTGATGAAGCAACGATAGAAGCTTACAAATCCTAGGAAGCTCTAAAGTTCCTTCACCGACTGGGAAAAATTTTACTCCATAATGGCCTTTACCTTCCCCTGGTCTATTTGAATTCCCTCTTGGCCGAGAACATGAACTGTGGGGTGATGTAACTCACACTTCTCCAGCTTCAGGTTGAGCTGATGTTTGTGAAGATTCTTGAGGAGCTTTTTCACATGATGGTGATGGTCAGCCAGGTTCCGGGAGTATGTGTATATCATTGATGTAGACGATTACAAAGTCATCGTGGAATTCCCAGAACACCTTGTTCATAAATCCCTAGAAGACAGAAAGGCGATTGAAAAGGCCATATGGCATAACAAAGTATTTGTAGTGGCCAAATGGGGTAATGAAGGCTGTCTTCCATTCATTGCCTTCCCGGATTCGAACAAAGTTAAGGTTCGAACGTGCTCCGTAGGTCCAGGTTGGAGAAGATGCATGCCCCATGGAGTTCCTCAAGAGTAGCTATCACCAGGGGAAGTGGATAAGGATGCTTCACAGTCTGGGAGTTTAGCACACGGTGTATAATACATGGCCTTAAGCCCCCATCCTTTTTACCCATGTAGAAGCAACTGGGAGCGGTAGGTGATGTGGAAGGACAAATGAAACCCTGAGAAAGAGCCTCCTGGATGTATTACTCCATAGTCTTGTGTTCTGGGATGGACAGGGGGTCCACTCGACCCTTGGGGAGTTTAGCTCCAGGCAGCAGGGCGATATCGCAGTCCCATGGCCAATGAGGGGGTAGGTGAGTGGCAGCTTGGTTACTGAAAACCTCCCGGAACACCACATAATCAGAAGGAACGATGGGTGTTTCCAGTGGCTCGGGACTTTCGGTGCGAGTGGAGGCTCTTTGAGCCATGCAAGGAGTTTGGGAAGGCTTGGGAAGGGCTGAGATACACTGCTGGAGTGTGTTACCTCACACAAGTCCCATCTGATTTCTGGAGAATGAGCCAGGGGCATCCCAGGATGATATCCATCGAGGGTCCCTCCAGTACCAGAAAAGCGATTCCACCTCATGAAAGTTGCTCTAGCCTCAGTGGTGGAGCTTTGAATTTAACCCGACCATGCCCTAGTGGTTATTTCTGGATGATTTTAACTTTGAGGTCCTGGGCTTGGCGTGTACAGGGCAAGTGAAGACATTTGGAGATTTCAGGTTCAAACTGAAGAGTACTCAACGCTGGACGTGGGGGTCGCACAGGGCAGGCTCCGATATAATCCGACATAGCAAATGTCTTCTGGCCCAGATCCAGGCCACGCAATCACTTTTCCCTCAGCCCAAGTACCGCAAAGTAAGTTAATCACCCTTAGCTGGCCCTGAACTGGGCCAAAACAGGTTTATTATTGGTGCCAATGCTCAGCCTTAAGTAAACCAGAATCCCTGAGCCACACATGAGCCTTATAGCCCAGACACAACCCAGACAGCAAGCAGTTTCAGCCAGATCTGGGCCGGCACTGGTTGTTGTCTGGGATAAAGTACATTAAACTGAATAGGAAATCAGACTTAAAACCCAACATTTTGTAACGTGCAAAAAAAAAAAAAAAAACATACCGCATTGGTTTCTCTATTTATTTGTATAAATAACAAATCAACCAATAAAGAGTGAGTGTATAAAGTATACAGTCAATAAGAGAAACGTAACAGATAGACACGTGTAACCTAATCATAATAATTTATTGCAGATGTTTCAAAGAGCTGAACCACAGTAATCCAAATGCTGATATATTGCAGTTGCAGTCCGCTCTGGCAGAATATAATAGAATCGTGAGGAGCAGGGAATATTTAAATTGTTAAATGCAGAAAATACTATCCTGATCCACTCCGTCAAGGCATGCGTTTCTCATTCAAGAGACGCATCACCGGAAACACGGCATGTCGCAATCTCTGACAAAACCAATGAGCGTTTGATATCGCTGCCGTAAAACTTGTTGTGAAACTTCTTAACGGCACATTTTTAAATAGTTACTATAGCTACAGAGGAAGGAGAAACATATCGCCGATGAATGCGGTTTGAATTTGGATCTGTTCCTCACACCAAGCATCACATGGATACAGAGGATTTAAATAAAAATTAAATACTTTCATGATCATTTTATTTAATGCTTGTGCATGACAGCATACAAATAAAAATGCTAATACTATGCCCCATAGTAAACCAAATAAATATTACATGATAACGGTTCAATGATCCCTCTATCTCTCTCTTTTAATGTAAGGATTGTAAGATTATTTGTACCAAGAATAATAATATAACATTTAATAAAATGATAATTAAGTGCAGTTTAATGCACTTGACTGATTTGCCTAATTTTGAAATTATAATGTTTCATTCTGTTTTGACTTGCCATTCCAAAGACTACATTTTAACAATACTACAGTTCATTAAAATGTATGTGATCATTTAACCATCTTTAATCTTGTTTATCATGGGTCACATAATATGCTGCCAGATCTTAGCCTGATTTGGGCCACATATCACTGGACTGTTCTGGGCCACACTCCTCCCATCAACAATCGGCCCTCATGTTGTTTGACGGATCACCGTCGTGCCGTCATTTCCACACATGGCCCAGCTCTGGCCGAAAGGGGACATGCCATTGCCGATAGGAAGCCAGCAGTGCCAGCTTGAGTCCACATTTTAAGTCCGTTTGCTATGTGGGATGGTCTGTGGCCATGCAGTAGAGGCAGAGTCCTGCTACGAGGCGAAGAGCACGATCAAAGGGAAAGAGCCATGAGGAGTCCACCTGCATGGGCTCTGGTACTGGGGGACTGGCTGCGGGTTCAGGAGTGTGGCAGGCTGACAAGCATTGAGCAATACGAAGTTATCCAATCCAACATTGTCATTATAAATTGCCATCTGAGTGCGGATTCAGGGATCCAATCCCTGCCGATAAGCGCTGAGAAGAGCTGCCACATGCCATCCACTGGACGCAGTGTTTAATCGTGGATGGGAGTGGTGATAAGGATCTGAAGACTGGAGAAGTTATGCTGAAAATTCAAAGGAATAAACTACATTTTAACATCAAATAGAAAATGGTTATTTTAAATTGTAATAATATTTCACATTATTACTATTTTTACTGTATTTTTCATCAAATAAAACCAGACTTATCGACTCCAGACTTTTGAACAGTAGTGTGTCATTTGTGTTTTATTTTATTTTATCTTAGTTTATTTTATTTTATTTTTTGCTGTTGGTTTTAATTGCATGTCCACACCAACACCGAGAAAAAAAAAGTCCAAATGTAAAATTAGCTTAATTTTAGTTTTAGAAGATCATATAAAGCTTTTAAAGTCTGAGTACCTCTTTAAAATGAATAATTCAGGGAAATCTGTGCACATTATCTGGAATCACCATCATTAAGAGTAGATGTCTTCAGTGTCAAATACAGTGTCAATTTTCTATTGTCAAACTGAACAAGCATGTAATCTGATGCTATGATGATCCTCCAGAGCGGTTCCTCTAGGATCTGTCTGTTGTCTGTCTGTGTGTGTGTTTCTTCAGCTCTCACCTCACTGTGTCCTACAGGATGAAGTTCATCACAGGCTTCTGAAGCAAAGCCATCTTCTCTCCCTCACTCATTAGCATCCAAAAGGCCTGGAGGGGGTCGAGAGCGAGGGAGAGGGGAACAATTACTCTCCCTCCAGCCTTATTTTATCCTTTTCAAAGGCCAGGGTGATTAGGAGAGGAAAGTTTAGATTTCCTGAACTTGAAGTGGAAACGCAGCAGTGACAGACGCATCTCAGGACTCAATCCACATCTGTCTGAGAGCGGGGGAGCGAGCCTGACACACACACACACACACACACACACACACTGCTGAAAACACACTTACAATACAGTCACTACTGTGCTACTGAAACCAAACCTAGCTAGTTTATAACTGACTGGAATACACTTGTAAAATAAATAAACCAACCAGATAATTGTATCTTGAAATGTATTTTAATTGCTTTTTATTTTATAATTTATAATTATTATTATTATTATTTGTTTATTATTTTTTTATTTATCATATTTTATTTATTTATAAACTTAAATTAAAGCTAAAACCATAAAAAGCAATTTTCATAAACTAAATCAATAAAAAAGAAAGAAATATATAAAATTAACAAAAACTACTAAAAATGACAATAGCAAATGTAACTAATCGTAACAGAAATGACCAGTTAGTAGTTATTAGTTAATAGTTATTTTGGAGCAGACAAAATTATATAATAACATGACAGACAGATACACAATATTAATAATAATAATAATAATACAAATAAAATAATAGTAACACAAAAAGGAAACAAAGTAAAAAGTAGTCTTTATTATATTAACTATAAAATTGCATGTATGCTTTACACTATAAAATAAATTAATACTTTTATTAAGCAAAGATATAGTAAACTGAATCAAAAGGTGACAGTAAAGGGATTTGTAATGTTTTTGAATAATTATAAAGATTTGTATTTCAGATAAATAAATACATTTTTAAACTATCAGTTTATCAAAGAATAAAAAAATAGCATTATTCATCACATTAAAAATATAACAGCCAATTTTGGACTTTGACTGTCTCCACAGATGTTAAGAAAACAGCTGAATACTTATTTTGGTTACAGTGTGTGTTTGTGTGTGTGTCTTGTCTCTTTTATTTTCCAGGCCCTGACTCATCTGCCTGCTCTGTTTACTGATTTAGGTCGGAGAGGAGAAGTGTGGAAAATATGCATCTTCTCTTATAAGTGTCCTTTTGTGGAGCACCAGGCCTCTGTAATATTTCTCACTGAGGTGAGAGGATCCTAATGCCAGAGAGAGACAGCATCGCCTCTTAACCCCTCCAGCACCGAACACACACACACACACACACACCACAGTCAGCACACATACAAACACAGAGAAAAAACACTGGACACTGCAAATAATGTGCATTTCAGCTAAATAAAAAGATCTGGATGAACTATTCAAGTGTATCAATGGAAGGAGATTGTACAGTTCAACAAGTACACACAAAATTTTTAACTTGATACAAATTTGTGAAACCTGACACTCAAACAGCAGAAGCACACTCCGAATCTTCAAAAGTTCATATGTAATATCTTAGTTAATCTTTCTAAGCCCAAACATATTAGTAACAAGTTGTGAATATCAAAGGCTGAGTGAGCTGATCGTTTTCTCACGTATATCGGAGAAGTATAGTGTGTGCGAGTGTGTGTGTGTGTGTGTGTGTGTGTGTGAGAGAGAGAGAAACAGAAGCTCAGGAGTGTGAGTTGATGTGTCTGATGACAGGCTGTTTGTTGCTCTGTAAATCCACTCAATCTGAGCTGAAAGGTGTGAGGGCCCTTCACATTTACGGCCCCTGAGAAGTGCAGACTACATCCACATCCTCTATCATCATCTCCAAGTGCAGTGCTGTTTAAAACACTTGATCTTAAACGACCATCACAGTTCTCCCTAAAAATTATATAATTATATAATTTTCAACATTTTAGATGTCTTTTTTTATTGCAGTTCACTGTAATGGTCATGTGGCATTCCATATTATTTATTTTTTTAAGTACCTCAATTAATATACTGTCTAGTTATAAGCATAACTCTTATCCCATATCATTTATTTTAATAAATACATATGGATGTTTTATAATAGGTTTAAGTTTAAGTATAATATATCACTGCAGGTGACACTTCCTTCTATCATTGTCTTATAAACTTCTAATTTCAAGTAACCTAATATAAACAAAATTATATTTATTGACCGTGAAATTCAGCACTTTAAATTAGAATCAGTAAGAATAAATATATATATTTTAAAAATTGATAAATATTTAACATTTCTACAATTGCTTGCAAAAAAAAAAAAAAAAAAAAAGGTAATTATTATTATTTATTTTTTTATAATTGAGTCGTAAACAGCTATAGGCTGTGTTTATTAATTCAGACATGGCTGCTGCTGGCTGGAGTCCTGCTGGATTAAGAAAGGTCACACATATCAGCTCCGGGCCATCATCCACACTTCAGTCGATGGCCGCGTCCTAATGGGCGTCCCAGTAAACACCAGCTTTCTCACATCAGTATCTGGGACAACAAAAGATTAGCATTATTCGCAAATATACAACTGAGTTCAAAGGCAGACGCTGTCTCTCTTCCTTCTTTTGTTTCAAAGACGGGTTCCCCAACAGAAAACAAGTCTGGATGAGGCTGCTCTCCTGCCACGTGTCCATGTGAAATCATGCTAATAATATCACATTAGCCTATATTAAAAATAATGATAAGAAGAAGAAATGGGCTATATTTAAACAATTTAATATTACGCCCAATTAAATCAGAACAAATACAAGTGCAAAATGTGTAAAAGTTGCTAAATGATATTAATAATACAATACATTAAGAAGTTGCTATATTCAAAAACAGTAGCTTAAATGAATGAATTGTTTCAGGTCAGTTATCTGAAGTTGTGCTTATATTTTGCTCCTCATGTCATTTTATATTATTTTTTGGTAACACTTTATTTTAAGGTGTCTTTGTTACTCATGTTACATGTGTGTGCTTTTATAATAACAATGTATTATCCATAATTAACCCTAAACTAAACCCTGATTCTAAACCTAACCATATAGGCCTAGTGAGTAGGCTACATGTAGTTAATTATTATTAATATCAAATAATATGTCACCTTAAATAAAGTGTAACTTATTTTACATAAAAGGCCTGTATCTTAAACTCTTTTCATTGAGTGTGCTCTGTCAACACTTCAGCGCTTTGTAATGGGCCTCTATTTATGTCAGGAATATACTTTCCGTTTTGTGGGGACATATTATCGGGCGCGAGGGGCGTGGTCTGGCGCAGTGGGCCACGCCCCGAAACAGCGGGCGCTCCGTATATCGGCTCTTTAAAAAGACTCCGGCGCGTTAAAAGGCAGATCGAGACGCGCTGTCAAGGCATCGCAACCCAACGGGATTTAGTGAATTCGGACTTCTATTGATTTGATCGGAAATATGTCTTCCTCGAGTCCCGACCAGCGCCTGGATCACCTCCTGAGCGCCGTGAAGAGCGAGTTTCAGGAGGGCAGCGAGAAGGGCGACGCGTCGGAGCGCGATATTAAACTCTCGCTAGAAGACGCGGAGCTCTGGAGCAAGTTCAAAGAGCTCACTAATGAAATGATTGTCACTAAAACTGGACGGTACGTTGAGATTTGACGAGATGCAAAAAAAAAAAAAAAAAGGTGTTTTTGAAGTTTTTTTTTCATGAATGTTATTAAAAAAAATAATAATACCAACTAAAAAAACGTTTATTTATTTTTATGTTATTGTATTATTTTTTTTAATCACGAACGCACTCGCTGTAATTTCGCGCCGGTCATGCTTGAGGACATTTTTGTAGCGGTCTAAATTTTTCTCGTTTAGTTGGAGATCTGTTAAAATGTTTTTGACCGGTCTTTGTCTCCTCTTCTAGGCGGATGTTTCCCGTGCTCAGGGCCAGTGTCACCGGTCTGGACCCCAACGCTATGTACTCGGTCCTGCTGGACTTCGTGGCAGCCGATAATAATCGGTGGAAATATGTGAACGGTGAATGGGTGCCGGGAGGGAAACCTGAACCGCAGAGCCCGAGCTGCGTCTACATCCACCCAGACTCACCCAACTTCGGCGCGCACTGGATGAAAGCACCCATCTCCTTCAGCAAAGTCAAACTCTCCAATAAACTCAATGGAGGAGGACAGGTAACGACACTCAGGCACAAATACAAAAATAACAATGCAACAAGTGCAATCATATAAAATCATATAGAGTTATATTACACTCAGTATGAACTTTCACAACCGTTATTTTTTTAGATTATGTTGAACTCTTTGCACAAATACGAGCCCAGGATTCACATAGTGAAGGTCGGAGGGATCCAGAAAATGATCAGCAGTCAGTCTTTTCCTGACACTCAGTTTATAGCGGTCACAGCTTATCAGAATGAAGAGGTGAGAGTTTGTTAAACAATGCTTGAGATGCGTCCTCAACCTTAAAGAACATTTTCCTCTTCATTAATGCGCTCTAATTCATTTTCAGATCACAGCTCTGAAGATCAAGCACAACCCATTTGCCAAAGCCTTCCTGGATGCCAAAGAAAGGTATGCAATTACTTGATGATGAGATTGATTTAGATTTTGTTATGTACTTATTAATGGCAATTTATTTGTTGTCACATCAACAGAAGTGACCACAAGGACGTCCCAGACCACAGCACTGACAACCAGCAATCTGGATACTCGCAACGTGAGTAAACTATTAAAAATCCCCTCAAACGGTCTCTTATTGCATATTTACCACACGTGTCTTCCTCCAACAGTCGGTGGCTGGTTCCTGCCCAGTAACGGCCCTATGGGCCCCAGCAGCAGCCCTCCTCAGTTCAACGGGGGCCCGGTTCACTCCTCCGGCTCGTACTGCGAGAGATACTCCAGCCTGAGGAACCACAGAGCTGCTCCGTACCCCAGCCATTACCCCCACCGCACCTCCACCAGCAGTAAGAGCCCATTATACACCCCTAAAATAAAGCATCGACTGTTCCACAAAGAACTTCAAACATCCGTGGAATCTTTCCATTCCACAAAAGCTTCTTTAGATTTTTAGAATGTTCAGTACACCAAGGGAAAAAGTTCCTTAGAGTTTTAGAATGTTCGTCACACTAAAAAAAGGGTTTCCTGGAAGAAACATTTGTTCTTCTGTGACATCACTGTGAAAACGCCCTTTTGGGACCTGATTTTTAAGAGTGTTGTTTCTTCGATCAGAAAGGTTTTTATTGTATGTTTCGGTCCATGTGTTAATTGCTTGTGTTGTGCTTGTAGATAACTACATGGACAGCTCTTCAGGAAGTCTGGCTTCTCACGACAGCTGGTCGGCGCTGCAGATACCCAACTCCAGTGGCATGGGTTCCCTGTCCCACAGCACCAACACCACCTCCAACACCAGGTCAGTGCTTCTGCATCTGAACACAGATCTGTTTTATAGTGGATTCGCTGGCTAACTGTGCGGTTCCTGTGTTACAGCCAGTACCCAAGCTTGTGGTCGGTGGCGGGGACGACCCTCACCCCCTCTGGCTCAGCATCGGGGTCCATCTCGGGCGGCCTGACGTCTCAGTTCCTGCGCGGCTCCTCGGTGTCGTACTCGGGGCTGAGCTCCTCTCTGCCCGTGTCCTCTCCCTCCTCTATGTATGACCCGGGCCTGAGCGAGGTGGGTGTGGGAGACGCTCAGTTCGAGAGCTCCATCGCCAGACTCACCGCGTCCTGGACGCCCGTGGCACAGAGCTACTGAGAGCCATCAGACTGCGACTCTCTGGACTCCATCCTACAGACGCTGGGCAGAAGAGCGTCTCGTCGGTTCGACTATCAGAAGGCCTGTGCGAAAGGAAACGGGTTGATTTTCTCTACTGATATCTGTATGGTATTGTGGCATAAAGTAATGACGAGAGACAATCACTTAATCATAGAGGATCTATATTTGCAAAAACCTTTTGGGGCCAACTATGGTGTTTTTTGTTCTTAATAATATTATCTAAAAGATTAATAAGACCAAATCATGCTGTTAATGACTGATTAAAATGTATATGTGTGTAAATAAATAGAAATGGAGGGCCATTTTCATGGTTTTATGGGATGTAACAGTAAGGTGTTTTCTGTAGAGCGGGAGAAAGACAGACTTTACTGTTTAGATTGAAAAGGTGAAAACGGTTCGAGCTTCGTCTGCAATCCATCCATCCTATAAAGAAATCATTTGTACATATCTATCTATTTGTATTTGTTGAATTCTTTGTGAGTTTTATTTATGTCCACTTAATAATAAATTAAACATTTCTTTCTGTCAAACATTTGTCAGTAGTCTACTTTCCTTGTATGTTTCTTAATGCACGTGTTTACTTTCGGTTTGTTACATAAAACCAGATATAATTATTGTACATCAATTAATAATTTTTTACAACTTTAAAAATGTACTTTTTTGCACTGACCTTTAACCTCTCTAAACGGTTTAGAGTTCAAAGCTTGAGGTCAACGTTGTTTAGCATTTTTTTTTTAAGAAATCAATACAGATTGAGCAAGGATGAATTGATTTGATTAAAAGTGACTAAGCTTATACTGTTTTAAAATATGTCTGTTTCAAGTAAATTTTAATTTATGTTAATAATTAATTACATTCCATTTTTTATTTTTTTTTTTCCCGTCAAACACAGCCTCGTATTTTATTAAATATATTATTTACATTCGACTTGTTCTAAATTTTCCATTTGTAAATCTTGACATTGTAAAGAACTTTTTAACTAAAATGTCTTAATTATTAATTGGTTAAATGGTTGTTTGCTATGAAACGGCAGGTTTTTAATATTTGCGTGTTCAAAATACATTTTAGCATTTATTTCTAAATTACCCATCAACCATTAATAATATGAAAACAAACAAGTTATTATTTTTTTCAGGTCTTTCACTACACAAATATGTCTAGCCACTTGAAGTCTTCTTACAGTTCTGTTATTTCGTGTTTATTGTCATCTTTTTGAGATATTAATTTGAGTGGTGTATAATCCGTAGACTGGTCAGGTGGATGAATGAGTTTGTGTGTGGTGAGCAGCAGCAGGTGTGTGTTAAGTGAACACTGTAATAGAGATTCACAGCATGTGATGAGCTTCAGTCTCTCGCAGCGCTTCGTTACAATCTGCAGATCTGTGTGACACATGCTCAACGCATCGCAAAAAAAGAGAGAAAAAATCAATAACAATACGCAACTGATCCTAACTTCAGTGAGAAATTACAAATAATAAAACTTAAGAAAATAATACTAATGTCGTATTCTAAATAGAAAGTGACACATTCACAAACATAATAGAAAAGTTGCACACAATTGCATTAAACAGCTTTTTTTCATATTTGTCATACTTCTTTTATGTAGTTTATTATTATTATTATTATTATTATTATCGGTTTCAATAATACTACTAGTAACAATAAAACATTACTAATATACTGCTCTACCACTATTACTAATATTTATTATTGTATTAGTAATAATATATTACACAATATATTGTTTTATTATTTTAGTTTTATTAACAATTTTTGCTATTAATAAAATCAATATTAATAATATTTAATACTACTACTATTAATGCTTCTACTACTACTTATAATTTTAATATAGATTAATATAACAATAGAAAATAATAAACAGCTTCAAAACACTTCTAGTAATAACAAAAACAATGCTAAGGCTACTAATACTAATAAATAGTAGGATATTAAATAATGTATTGTTGCTATCATTTGTATATTTAATAATAATAATAATAATTATTATTATTGTCATTAAACAATATCATTGTAAAACACGACTATTAATGATACTACTATTAAATAATACAATAATAATTTATGTTATTATTAGTAAGTACTACTACAGCCAATTATTATTATTAAACACTATAATAATACAGTATATTAAAAACACTTCTAAATAATATAAACTATACACACACACACACACACACACACAGACACACAGACAGACACAGACATTCACACAAACACACACACATACACACACACACACACACACAGACACACACATACACACACACGCAGACACACACACACTCAGAGACAGACACACACACACACACACACACACACTCACACACACACACACACACACACACACTCACACACACACTCACACTCACACTCACACACACACACACACACACTCAGAGACACAGACACACCCACCCACACACACACACACACACTCAGAGACACAGACACACACACTCACACTCACACACACACACACACACACACTCAGAGACACAGACACACACACTCACACTCACACACACACACACACACACACACACACACACACACACACACACACACACACACACACACACACACACATACACACACTCAGAGACACACACACACACACACACACTCAGAGACACAGACTCACACACTCACACTCACACACACACACACACACACACACACTCAGAGACACAGACACACACACTCACACTCACACACACACACACACTCACACACACACACACACACACACACACACACACACACACACACACACACACACACACACACACATACACACACTCAGAGACACACACACACACACACACACTCAGAGACACAGACTCACACACTCACACTCACACACACACACACACACACACACACACACACTCAGAGACACACACACACACACACACACACACACACACACACACACACGTCTCACTGACGGTGCTGGAGATCTGTGCTCTGAGGCTGTGATTGAGCACTCAGCACCTGAGCGTAAATGAAGACTGAGGGTCACAGGGCCACAGGCAAACAATAATGAAGGAGCAATGTGACAGCCAGCTGTGTGTGTGTGTGTGTGTTTCCAGGGTAAAGAGCACAACCCATGAAAGTTAGTCTTTCTAAACAGATCTCTGTTGACCCGTGGATGATCTGAACTCTCACAGCATGAATCCTGAAAAGCTCTTTGTAAACCATATGAGACACAGACTGCTGTATGAGTACTTCTTTATAATACACAGGGTTTTATGGAGACACAATCTTGTAATAAAAGAATAACAACTTAGACAAGAACAACCTACGTGCTGGCGCTGTCAGGAGAAACAGAGCTGAAAGTGCACTGCATGCTTTCACTTGCACTGAATATACAGCGTTCATAAGTTTAGGGCATTATGCTTCTTGATTGACACTTTTATTCAACAATGATGCATTAAATCAGCCCAAAGTGACAGTAAATACATTTATAATGTTACAAAAGATTAGATAAATGCAGCCTTGGTGAGCAAACTTTTTTTTTTTTTAAACATTAAAAAAAAAGTTTTGAATGTTCAGCAGAAAACTTTTCAAATGATAATAATACAAAATAAAATCCTAAACCTGTAAAAATGAAATGATGTGTTTCCAAACAATACGGACACTTATAAATGTCTGGATGTCATTGCATTACAAAACAAAGTGTCAAACCAGTATCACCTGCTTTTAGATGCATCTATCATCTCATAACTGACTTTACAATTTCAATGCATTTTTGCAATAACTTGTAATCAACACTGTTTTTCTGGTGTTTGGTGGATGCATGAAGTCACTTCTCCTCATATACACACAGGAGTCCTAGATCAACCGCAGGTGTAGAGCATCACACAAAATATCAGCATCATCCACTGCTGTATGAAAAAGTGTGTTTTACTGCCACCTGCCCTGATCACTGATGAGTCTGAGAGCATGAATGAGCTCTTTGTGTGCGAGATGTGGATCTGCAAACTCTTAATAGCACACACACGCACACACACACACACACACACGTTTGTTTCAGTGAATTGTGGGAACTTTCCATAGACTTCTATTGTTTTTTGAACATGTGGCAGTCTGTCTGTGTGGATGCCTGTTCATAATAGCTTCATTGGGTCTTTACCTCTGTCTTCCTGGCAAGTGTGTCTTCTAAATACGCTCTAGAAAGTGTGTTTGGCACACAGGTGAGGAGAGGAAGGCCTGCAGGACCCTCGCTGTGAGGACAGTTCTCTGAAGTGTGCTGTTTGGTCATATAGAGCTCAACCGTCCACAGTCTGCGGGTTAACACTGCTAACATCGCATGTGACTGAGAAGATGCTGTGTGTTTATGATACATTAGTCCTTCTCTGACTGAGACTGATTATGTGCTCTGTATTCATGCAGTTATTATTTCTATGTAGTTGTTTCAATCAGTTTGTAACATTGCCGTGTTATAGTACATTTTAGCATGTTTTTACAGAAATAATATACTTCAAATAACTGAATATGTATCTAATTTTTTTTTAGTTAGCATTTCTTGCACTTAAATGTATTGAAATATTAAGTGCACTGACAAGCCTTTATGTTAAAATAACATACTTTAATGTCGTTTCTAATGAGACCTTTATGCTATCTAGTTATTTGTAATTACACATTTGTAATGATGAAGTTGCAGTTCAATAAACAGTAGACAACATTTGAAGTGGATCAAAGAAGAACGCATTTTGGTTTTAGGTTTAAGGACAACTTTTGATGAAAGGTATTGATCCACTTCAAATGTTGTGTACTATATTTAAAATATATCATCTTTAAGACACACTACAGTTACATTTTTGATCAGGTACATTATATGTGCTTTAATTTATTCAATACATCGAAATAAACACAAAAAAATTAATAATGCATAATGATTTATGTACACTTTAAGCATCCAAAATAAACGTTTTTGATTACATAATATATGTGTGTGGGTACTTTTTATTATTATTTATAAATAAATACACACACATGCATGTATATATTTCAGAAAAAATTATGTCTCTATATTAAATATAATACTATATAATATAAATGATATGAATATAAATATATACATGTAAATATTTTCAAAATATATACTGTATGTGTGTGTACTTATATAGAAATAATAAATATACACAGTACACACACATATATTATGTAAACAAAAACTTTTATTTTGGATGCGATTAATCGTGTTTAATCATTTGACAGAACTAGTACTTTTATTTAATTAACTTTATATTATCTACATGTATACAGTTTATGAAACATATATTTTTAAGATTCGAAGTTCACTACAAGTGCACATTCGATACAATTAAGTGCACTTCTTTTTCAGAAGGTCAGAATTAGATATTTATATCCTAACATGAACCTAATTTGATAGCATTTTTTTTAAGCTTCAGATCGATGTTGTGATTTTGCTCTGTTGGGTCGATGGTGATTTAACAGTTCTCCTGTCACTTTAAAAGACTAAACTTGAACTAATACTTTAAATTTGGCAAAACAGTGCCAATGCTCCTTAACGTTATGAAGTGAAGAGTTTATTATTTTTTTATTTTTTTTGGAGAATGGACTTATTAATGATGGATCTGTTTCTTACAAACATAGATTTTCACTTCTCAAGATGTTAAATGATAGACTGGAGTGGTGTGGATGATTGTGATGTTTTTATCAGCTGTTTGGACTCTCATTCCGACGGCACCCATTCTGATCAATTACTGAGCAAGTGACGTAATATTATATTTCTCCAGATCTGTTCAGATGAAGAAACAAACTCATCTACATCTTGGATGGGTGAGGTGAACTATTTCTTTAAAACATACTCCTTCAGCGGTCAGTGTCAGCCCATGTTTTATGATTTTCCCGAGGCGCAGAATAGCAGCACATGACAGTGAATGTTCTAGATGCCTCGTTTCCATCAACAATTCCAAAGCGTCTTCATTTCCCGGTATCGGTGCAGTCAGTGCAGATGAGTGCATGACTGGGTAAACACTTGGGTTATAATGGCAAGTCTGAATGCGAGGGCCTGTGGATGAGTTATGGGTCCCTGCTGCCAAAAACAAGTCGTCAAGTCTGGAGCGGCCCGTCCTGGAGCTGTGTTTGCCCATCATCTCTCTTGCCTTTCACCCCCACACAAACCCACCTCACCCTCTGATGTCTGTGTGCCTTCGTTAATGAAGAAATTCTCGTACCTGGGTGAGACATAGCTGTCAGCTGAGCTACTCCAGCTCTCTATCCCTGGCTGAGCAACATACACCCACCCACAGCAGTCTCGAAAAAAACACATTACAGATGACCAGCTTTACCACGTCTCTCAGAATAACTGATGAAACATCACAAAGCAGATCTCTTTAATATCTCTATAGCTTCTAGACAGCATTGAGATTAAATCGAGAGCAAATGGAGACCTCTGAAAGTCTCTAACTCTTTTTGCTTGATGCTATGTCCTGTGGTGTGCCACAAGGCTCTGTTCTACGCCCTCTGTTCTTTAGTCTGTATATGCTTTATCTTGGCAAGATTATTAACGGTTTTAATATAATATCTTATCATTGCTATGCCGATGACATTCAGTTCATATATATATTTTATTCATATATATTTTGAGTAGTCCTGATAGTCTGGATAAACTGTCTGAGCTACATGTTTTAACAGTCATGTCTGAAGTCTGTAGTTCGTTCATGTTTTTTTCCCATCTCAGGAACATTGCTCAGAGTAGATCCCTGGTCTCAAAAAAAGAGATGGAAATGCTTGTTCATGCCTTTATCTCATCACGATTGGATTAAGGCAATGTTCTGTATACATGTTTGAACAAATCTTCTATGGAGCGGCTACAAGTTAGACAGAATGCAGCTACAAGACAAGGTCCCACATTACTCCTGTATCTAAATACCTTCATTGGCTTCCTTATGCTTTTAGAGTGCAGTTTAAATTGTAGTTATTAATTATAGAGCCTTGCATGGTCAGGCACCCTCCTATATTCAGGATTTATTACTTGCACACTCTCCCGGTCAGTCCTCAAGCTCTTCTGACCTGGTCCTTTAACTATTCCTAGAACACATGCTTTCTGTGCTGTGGCTCCGAGGCTCTGGGACTCTCTACTCTAACACTGACCACTTTGGGGGTCTTAAAGATACAACTCTTTGGACAAGCTTTTAATTAACAGTTAGGTTGCTATTAAATATCTGGGATATTTGTTATCTACTTTGTTTTGATTTTATGTTTTATTATATATTTGACTGCATGTGTGTTTGACTTGTTTTACTGATATCACTGTAAAGCACTTTGTGACTCTTTTCTATGAATGGTGCTGTATAAATACATGTAACTTATTTACTTACTTGAGAAACTTCCATCACACTTTCGTTTGAGGACCAGTTCTCACTATTAACTATGACTCTTGCCTCAGTAAAATCATAATTTGCTGCTTATTAATAGTTGTTAAGGTAGATGTTAAGTTTAGATGTGTTGTAGGATTAAGGGATCTAAAATATGGTCACACAGAACAAGGCATTAATATGTGACTTTATAAATACTAATAAACAGACAATATGCTATAAAATGCTGTAAGCAACTTAATAGTGAGAACTGGTCTCTAAACTAAAGTGATACAACAAATTCATATAGAGACAGATTTGCCAATGTCTGCAATAAAAAGATCTCAACCGAAACTCAAACACTTCTTGCCAAATTATACAAATAGACATTGTTATCAATAAGCACACTTTTAAAAAGAGTATTTATTAATGAAATAATATACTTTAAAATACATACAATCTGAAAGTATTGCTTTCAGACACTTAAATGCATGATAATATTTTAGGTATTAAATGTATATTAAATACATTATCTCAACATTGCAATGCTTTTTCGACCAACTTAAAATTTCATATATTTATTTATTTATTACTTTTGTACTGCTGAATGTACTGATTAGCATTTATGGGTATCTAAAATATACGTTAATGTAATTTCTATTGAAACTTGAATGTCAAGTATTTGTGAACCTGGACCATAAAAAGGGTATACTGCATAAATAAGCTTCTCGTTGATAGATGTATGGTTTATAAGGATCAGACAATATTTGGTGAGAGATACAACTATTTGAAAATCTGGAACCTAAGAGTGCAAAAAGAAAATTGCCTTTAAAGTTGTTTAAATGGAGTTCTTAGCATAAAAGTAAAATGGATCATTTTGACCCAACCCATACAATGTATTGTTGGCTATTGCTACAAATATACCTGAGCTACTGACATCTGCTTTTCTGCTCCGGGGTCACATTTTAATATATCTGAAGAGTTCAGATGCAAAAGCCTTTAAATTACATCTGAAATTTTCTTCTAAATTGAAAAAAAATGTTCCATGCAGGCTCTTAAGTTCATGTTCAGCTATTTTACTTTAATGGAAATTATTTATACATTTAAATATTAACAGTAAAGTGAAAAGACCAAACCGAAACATCTGACTCTAATAAAAATGCTAATTTTAAAAGAACATTTCAAAGGACACTTGGAGGCTTCTGCATCTGAACTCTTCATATGTAATTACAAATTTGTTTTGATGAAGTTACAATTTAGTGCATATAAAATATATTGACTTTAAATGTGTCATTAATAACACACTAGTTAAAATTATAATGAAGTACTTTATACTTTAGTATGTTAGTCAACACATTAAAATAAACACACTTCCTTAAACACAATAACATAATATTAATAGCCAAGTTGTATTAACATAAGTTAATGTATTAACAACAAACACAATTTAACAATGCAATTTATAATTTTAACTTATTTAATTCTTTACAAATGTTGCTCATGTCAGCGTTAGTGAAGATATTTTATGAACGGTCCTTTCGATGAAAACATTAATAACAGCTCACTTCAATTCAACACACTTAATTAATCAGGCTTTTCTAAAGAACAATTAATATGAATATCCTAATTATTCTATGAATAACGTTAGAAAAATCTTATGAAAACTTCTGTACAAGGTCACAAATGTGAGTGAATTGGTGAAAAATTTAATTTTTCATGTCAAATAAAGCATTAATATCTGACTGGGTTTGAATCCATAAAGTCCAAAAGAGTCTCTTAGGTCTTAAAAAAGGTTTCATGTAGGCTGTTTTTCTCCTGTGTAATTCTATCATCACTACAGTAAAACTGTGCTAATTTAGTGTTAGTCGCCAATCTCAAACTGTGTATTTTAAATGTAATTATTCATTTGCTTTATTTGATAACAGAGACAACATCTCGTTTATTTTACTGTAGTAACTATTGTAAGTAACAACCGTAGCGAGCATACTATTTTGTCAAATCATTGTGTAAGGTGTTCAAGGGCGCCACCTGATGGCTGGGAGAGGAACAACAGTTTCCGGTTTTCACAGAAACAGCATTTAAAAGCACTGTCTCAATAATCATTTGCCAACACTGCCCTCTTGGGGTGCTTGAGACAGCCATTTGACATACTGTTGACATTATATAGATTTAAACTGGTCAAGTTCAACTAGTATTAAAGCACCTGCTAAATACATAAATGTTAAAGCAATAAGAGCTTTCATCATAATAATGCCATCAAGCTTTGAGTAGTGTTCAGTCAAATCTATAATACACCTACCAGAGTAAGTAATTACACAGTCTTACCCCAAAGTGTGTCACTCTAGCCAGCGACTGCCAACACACCACTGACACAAACAGGGAGGGTTTGAAATGATTTATTTTAAAAAAATCAACACCAAGACATGCTGTATTATAACACTTCCATCACAACAATGGTGAAACTGTTAGACAAACAGTCGTAGAACCGAAAACAAACTCCTGTAAGTGAGGTAAGACGAGACTCGGGTCACATGTCACGTGACGCGGCTCTCAGCTGAACTTGGCTTTGGAGAAGTCCATCTCTGGATGCTGAGCCATGAACCTGCAGACACAGCAAACACAAGAACAACATCAGAGCAGACCTCGAACTAAAACACACAGGTCTGCACAGACCCAGGGCATTTCTACACAATACCACTGGAAAGTTAGTGGTCATTATGATTGTTTGATGTTTGTGAAAGACGTCTGCTGTACGGTGCCCAGGAGGGGACATGCTCGGTTCACTTAGTTTTGTCGCGACGTCTCAAGATCTTATGTTGAGAGAATTACATATTTTTTTTCACGTAGGCAGGAGTCTAAAGCGTAAACACACATGTGTGACCAAAACATGGCATTATCAGAGAACATTTTTATCCATGCCACAATTTTTTAATCCTCTTTTTATTCAATATTTGTATATTATTATTATATAACTGTAACGTAATAATAATAATATATGAACTGGCTAGGGCTATATTTTTGTATTTGTTGTTATAGTTGCTTATTTTCTCTTTCGTGTATCGCGATACCTCATTAAGGTTCTGTATAATTACACTATTATTATTATTAAGCTTTATTGGCATGTTGAGCATTTACAGTAAGATATTTATTACAGAAGCATTCAGAACGTTAAGTAAAGAGATAAAAAAAATCAAATACATTATGGATATAAAAATAACCAATAATAATAAAATACAAATATTATAAAATAAATAAAGAAAAGGACGATGAACTTGCAAGACTGTGGGATGGATAAAAAAAAAAGTTTTCTTGTAGGAATATTTTATTTTTTGCACTTTATGTAACATTTATTCGTGATAAACTTAAATCACATGCAATACAGTCTGGTAGCCTAGGCCTATGGTTAATATAATAACTTAATAATGAAATTATTTTTATAATTTCTTTATTCAGAATAAATTATTAAATCAGTCTCTGATAAGAAAGACCTTGAGAAACTGATGTGATCTGGTGGCCACGACATATGAACACGTCTCTTCCTGGTCACCATACTGCTGCACTTACTGATTTATGTGAATATCAGTCATATTGTGAAATAATATTACAATTTAAAATAACTTTTCTATGTGAATATACAGTAAAATGTAAATTAGTCACATGATCCTTCAGAAATCATCCTAATAAGCTGATTTGCTGCTCAAAAAACACTTCTGATTATCATTAATGTTGAGATCAGTTGTGCTGATTAATATTTTTCTGGAAACAATTATACTTTTTTATTTTTATTAAAAAATTAATTCATTTGCTATATAAATCTTTTGCAGCATTATGAATGTTTTATTAGTTTAATGTTTGCTCACTGAATAAACGCTATCTAGTACTGAAGAGACAGTGATGAGGGTCTGCTGGGGTTCTCTCTATGACATCACTTCCTGTTTTGGTCTGTGTGTTCTTACTTCTTCATGATGTCCTGTTTCTTCTGCTCTTCGGAGGTGGGCAGCCCCATGGACTTCTGCCTCTGATCGTACATCATCTTCTCCACCATGCTGCGTGTCTCCCCGTCCAGATCCGACAGCTGAGCGCGGTCAGTTTAAAACACGCCCCCAGATGCAAGAGTGCGATTAATCACCTCGTCTTATAATAATCAAGTATGAATCAGTCTGCACTAAACTCCTGAAGTTTCATCAAGCTGTTTGGAGTTTGCTCTTACCTTGGAGTTCTCCGGGCAGATCTTCTTGGTGTTGAGTTCGGGGTCTGTGGTCACTAACCTGCTCCACCACTCCATCTTGTTTATCTGGAATAAACATGTGCATCATAAGTCTGTCGGGCAAATCACAGACTCCAATGAACTCCATCTATGCATGTTCTCTAAGGCTATCAAAAAAAAAAAAAAAAATTATATATATATATATAATTTTGAATATTCGTTGGAATTTAAAATAAAATCCACATTCAAATGCAAAAACATTGCATTCAAATTTTATATGCATCATGCTTCTTCATCAGTGGTCGCACGAGATGTGACGATGTGTCGTTGAATCTGAATGTTTTTCTTAGTCTATCGCGTTGAAGCCACTAGATGCAGCGCTGCGGTGCTGTTCATTCGACAGACTGAGGTAAAAAGAGAACATTAAATGTGGAGAAAATCTTGTTTACGTCTAAACTGAAGGCAAGCCGCTCACGCAGAACACACATTAATCACATTTTCTAGAGGGACATTATGACTTTTAAAATCATGTCTCAAGACTTTA
Organism: Carassius auratus; assembly: GCF_003368295.1. Taxonomy (NCBI): domain Eukaryota; kingdom Metazoa; phylum Chordata; class Actinopteri; order Cypriniformes; family Cyprinidae; genus Carassius; species Carassius auratus. The sequence goes on from NC_039261.1 coordinate 3,815,933, forward strand.
TGGTGTTCTTCCCGCATTCCAAAGAAAAATTACTCTTTGTGATTGGTTTTCGGTCCTTTGAATTAAACTATACATACATGATGCTGCTTTGGTTTTTTTTATTGTTTAACCAACTTAATTATTTAAGTTTTTTTTTTTTTTTTTTTTTAAGATAGTTGTGCATTATTAAAATTTTGCTCAATGCGCCCTCTGGTGGCCTAAAGGGCAGAAGCTAAAAGCTTTTTTCCCTTATAATGAAATTATGCCTTTTAAATCTGAAAATGTATATTATTAAAATTACAAAATTTGAATTTAGAATTGAGTTTTTCTGTCATTTTGACAGCCCTGATGTTGTTTCTCCTTCATACCTTCTCAAAATGAATGGTGAGCACTTTGCCGTCCTCTATGAGCCAGGAGCTCTCGTCCACCTTCACCTCGTGGCTCAGCTGTCCGTCGATCACAGGCGGATAACCCTTCAGTCCCACCTTCAGCGAACGCCGCTGGATGTCCACCACCACGTCCTTCCCCTTCAGACGGAAACTCACGTCGAACGGCACGACCAGCTGCGAGAGGAGACACATCGCACACTCCTGGTTTGATACTGGGACACGGACTTCATGACAAGCTTTCCTTCATGTCTTTATGCAAAAAACTTGATTGTGGGTAAAGTATTACCATTGCTATTTATTTATGATGTTTAGGAAATTGTATTCACACTCGTGCTCCTAAATACATTTCCACAGTTTGCACTAGTAGTCGACCGATATGTGTTTTTTGACAGCTGATGCCGATATCTGAGGCCGACAGACGACATAATGTTTTAAATAATAATTACTATTAATATTTAAGAAATTTACACACTTCACAAGATCTCACAGCAAAATTCGACTAAGTTTGCAAGGTCTGTGAAATTAAATGTTCATTAGACATTCGGTCATAATTTAAACAAATCTTTGAAAGGGAGAAAGTATTTTCATGTTTGCCTTTCTTTAACTAATAGGCCTGATATAAAAGAAATCGTTATAATACTTTCTATTAGACAAAACAGTTAACGATGACCAAGAGAGAGAGTGAGAGCAGTGTCCTGCTTCGAACACATCGCCCAAGCAGAAAAACTTATTGCCGATGCCAATATTTGAAAAATGTCAAATATCGTCCGATATATCGGTTTTGTCGATATATCGGTTGACCACTAGTTCGCACACTTCTATTTTAAGTAACAAATTTGAATGAAACGCTCACACTTTAAAATAAAATAAAGGAATAAGACTCACGTCCACTTCAGACAGGGTCTGCGTCCAGCGGTAGTTGGAAAGGTCCGCTCCGTTCCCAGAATTGGGCTTTATCTTGTCTTTGTCCTTTTCATCTTCCTCTCCTTCGGAGTCCGTCTGAGACACACACACACACACACACACACACACACACACACATCAGAGAACAGACACTCATCTAGAGCCGCTCAAAAACACATCCTCAGCTCACTTTACACTCGTATATTTGACAATAATGAAATAAACCTCACGTACCCCTTTTCTGTCTTTTTCGGATGTATCGCCGTCTGTTTTCTCAGGTACTTCTACAGTTTTCTTTTCTTGTTTTGTCTGAGAAATAGTAAAAGACGTGCTTACGTGATTTTAAAGGGACAGTATACAAAGAACTGAAAATTGTGTCACCGTTGACTAAAGCTAGTATCGTTCAAACCAATTAGACTCAGGTTCCCTTAAAAATATCTTAATTTGTGTTTCGAAGCCCTTTGGGTTTGAGTTAATGTTTAATTTTTGGGTGAACTACGCTTTTGAGGTGTAATAGCATTTGGTTTGTGCAGATTTGGTTTCACAGGCTAATACATCAACAGGGAAGAAATCAGTTTGATGAATGTTAATGGTTTAAGTGTCTCTCACTTGATTTAGTTGTGCCTGGAGTCTGTCGGCCTCCTCGTCTGTGATCTCTTTGATTCTGGGCTCCTCGGTGTCCTGCTTCCTCTTCTTCTCCTCCTCCTTCAGTTTTGCAGCTCTGTCACTCTTCTCCTTCTTCTCCTTCTCTTGTCTGGACTCTTTCTCTTTCCTGACTTTGAGGGCGAGTTGATTGTGATGAGCAAACACCTCTTTAACCAGCTACAGGACATAGAAAGGGAAGGCAGATCAATCATTGATTGGTGCTCAATATGTGCTGAATTTAAATTAAGAAAAAAATAAATCGAATGCAGAAAAATCTGAGTTGTATGGACTAGCGTTATGCAGCATCTTTGACTTTTATGGACCTTTATAGCCTAAATCAATTGTAATTTTATGGAAAATAGCCTTTTTTGCAATTGAATGATTGACTGATTGATTTATATACACTAGGAGTCAAACAGTGTATGGTTGGCAAAAAAATAAATTAAGGAGTCACATAAGGCCCTGATATCCTTCAAACGAAATCGAAGAATGAACTGATATGACGTAATTTCGAACAAAATCAGGCCAAAACGCAGGTCGTTTTGAGTTTGTTTCGGCGGTTCGAATCAACCGACCAAAGCGAACTTTCTGGAGGAGTTCGTTTATATCTACAATATATTTTAAAATGTAATTTATTCCTGTGATGCGCAGTTGAATTTTCAACATCATTACTCTAGTCTCCAGTGTCACATGATCCTTGAGAAATCAGCATAATATAATGATTTCTGCTCGAGAAACATTTCTGATTATCATCAATTTGGTCAAAAAGTTCTGCAACTTTACATTTTTATGCGATTACTTTTTTCCGGTATTCTTTGATTAAATAAATAAATATACATGAACACACATACATAAATAATTCTCAAATATTTCTGAAAAGTACAGAAAGCTAGCATCAAATTCCAGACCTTCTCTGGGGCTCCAGACTCTCCTCCCGTGAAGAAATCTGTTTTCCTTCTTAGAAAACTGAAGAATGTGTTCACCAGCTGTTCATAATAATAATAAGAATGAGAATGAATGAAGAATGAATGAGATGCCAAGAGTGATAGAAGATATATCACAACAAACATATAACTTCTCACTCGCGTATTATCATAGGTTGGCTTTTAATCATCACACACACACACACACACACACACACACACACACACACACACACACACACACACACACACACACACATATATATATAACGTTACATACATATCTATGAAAATAACACTAACTAATACAGTTCCTGCATACATAAACAATAGATGTTAACAGCGTGTTAATGTGCTGTCCTAACAAACAGTCAAGTCCTCTTTTATTAATAATATGATGTTTTTCTCTTATATCCAGTCATCGTGCATCAGTTAGCTCGTCTGCTAGCAGCATGTGTTGACATGTTACCTCCTGAACTCCTCCTTCATGCTGCTGCGCCATGGCCAGCAGCATCCCGTCGTATTTCTCTTCTTCATCACCCATTTTCACTATTTACTTCAGATAACAGACGATAAAAACTATAATTTGGTGTGTGAGGCTAACGGTCACGTTATCACCCGGTGTGACTACTTCCTAGACACAAAGACCGCCCACGGCTTCTTTACAACCAATCAGAGCGCACACATTTGAAGGACATAAGCACAAACCAATCAGCCGGCAGCTTCGGGTATATATATATATTTATATATATATACTTTTTATTTATTTAATTAATATTATCGTTATATTACGTTTAAGTAAAGCTCTTGTCAAAAAACAAATTCACAATAACTCAAGAACTAGACTACAAAAAGGGCAGCATCAGTATCCTATCCCATGGGCAACAGTAGCCAACAAGATAACATGCAATAAAAAAAATAAAAAATAAATAAAACGAAATTAATAAAGTAGTGCTGTCGAAGAATTAATCGTGATTAATCGCATGATGTGGCATCTCAAAATAATAGTTTTTGTTTACATAATCTATATGTTCGAACTCTGTTTACTGTAATTTTTATATACAGTATACATACACATGCATGCATGTTAAAAAAGTTAATTATATATAAATATTTGTGTGTGTTTGTGTGTGCAGACCAAAAGTTTGGACACACCTTCTCATTCAGTGTGACTCTACAATTTTCATAGTCATGAAAATAAAGAAAACTCTTTGAATGAGAAGGTGTGTCCATACTTTTGGTCTGTACTGTATACTGTACATATGCATGCTAATACGTATATGAAAAAGATGTGTGTGTATTTTTAGTGCTGTTAAATGATTAATCTAAAAATTAATTAAAATTTTTGTTTTGTTTACATAATATGTGTGTGTACTGTGTATATTATTTATTTATATATAAATATAAACAAATACATATATGTATCATTAATAAAAATGTTTTTTATACATATTAAATATATTTGTATATAATGTAAAATATAAGAATATGACTATATAAATGCATTAACATATATACTGTAATGTGTGTGTATTTATACATAACAAATATACACAGTACACACATTATGTCAACAAAAGGTTCTATTTTAGATGTGACTATTCAGGATTAATCACTTGACAGCACAAAAATAAAATAATAAAATGAATTACAATTCCTGAGCAAATGATATTTCAGTTTTCTTCCCATTATTCCCTTATTAGCTTGTCAGCTACATTTAATTTGTATATGGATTAAACAGTGTATATAAGATTTAATTATCAGCATGGTCACGAAAGTGCATAATGATGTGACAATATTGATAAGAATAGTAATTTGTGTGTGTGTGTGTGTGTGTGAAGAGTTAATTTGCAAAAACAAATTTTAAAAATCATGTTTTTTTTCATTGTTCGTTCGAATTAATCTCATTCAATCTGCAGTTGGGTTATTTTGATTAGGTTAAAAAATAACAAAATGCAGCTAACTAACACAATAAAACACCACACACACACACACACACACACACACATGTCCAATTGATATTGTGTCTTTTTTTCTGTTTATTCTGACATTATTTGCTTGAATATAGATTTGATGTCCCCTTATTCATCTCGTCTGCTTCTGAACACAAATGTTGATTAATATGATAATAATTTGAGGTGAATGACCGAGAGCTCAACCTGTGAGCAAGATAACAAATCACTGGGTCTGTTATCTCAGACTCTCAGAAGGCTTTAGCGACTCGTATAATACACGCTGAAATACAAATGAAGGATACCGACATCACTCTTCAAACAGTAGAATATAGCCACTGCAGCCGCTACTAATGAATAACAAACAGTGATATAAACCTCCAAGAAAAAGACACACAGAACACTTTTATCTGTTTAGATTACTGTATATTATCATACTTAACTTTTGGCCCAAACTCAAGCCCGAAGCCAAGATAAAACGACTCTATTAGTCCTTGGGGACTCGGTACAGACTGAGTTAATGACAGCCGAGCGTGATAAATGTCATTAACCCTTGCTTTCCCCATGCTGACCATGATTCAGCTCGTGAACCTTACCGTCTCCACGTGGAGGAAACCTTTTCCTTCAAAGGTAACGGTCTGGTCCGGCTCAGAGAGGTCAAGGCTGAAGATTAGTCACATATTACATGAGCTGCTATACTTAAGCCTGGGAGGACTGTCCCAATGACAACAGCTTCACACCAGCGGAAGATGAGACATCCTCGAGGGCTTCTCTTCAGCATCCTGAACCGTGAATGTGACGGTTACCCAGACACACGCGGCTGTCACTGTCAGCGTCTGGTGTGCTTGAGAAACCCAGAGACCACCTGCCGCGTGGCCTTCGGGGTCCTGATGAGAACCATTCACTTCATGAAGAGCTTACCCTCCTTCCGAAAGCTGGCGCTCAGGGACCGGCTCGTGCTTGTTGAGAAGCGCTGGGTGGCTCTCTTCCTCCTGGGTCTCGCTCAGGAGCACGTCACTTTCGAGGTGAGGGTGGTCCCTGCGGCCAGCATCCTTAGAAACATACTGATGAGCGGCCGGCAGAAACCAGACGAGCGCCGGCCCACCCTGGGAGGAGTGCACAGGCTCAAGACGTTCCTCAACACCGTCTGGAGTCTGGATCTGAGTCTCGGAGAGTATGCTGGACTCAAAAGTGCAGTGCTGTTCAGTCCAGGTGAGTTTGAGAAGAAAATGAATGCATGAACATGGCATAAAGTGTGCTTAATTGTATTGAATGTGCACATGTTGTGTGCTTCAAATCTTAAAAAAAAAAATTAAGTAATAAAGTAAATGTCCAGTTAAGTGCACTAAAAGAGAGTTCACTTTCATGGCTAATGGTACCTAATACACTTAAATACACTTAAAAAAAAGTGCACTTCATAATAATGTTGAATGGAAAGTTTTACCTTCAAATACATTTAAAATCACATTAATAATAATTTTGTTGCATTCATTTTAAATAAGTACACTTATGACTAACATACAAAAGCACAGGAGTTACTTCATTATAATTTTAACGGTATGTTATTCAATATGGTGTCATTTTATGTAATGTATATTTATATATGTTATACTGTATTTTATATATATATATATATATATATATATATATATATATATATATATATATATATATATATATATATGCATGCATGCATTTGTAAACATAATTCATCAAATAGATAACTGATAATAACAAAGAGAGCCATCAGCATTTAGCTATTCATCTTTTATAATGTTAGTTAATGAAAATACAGTTGTTCAATGCACATTCATAGTAGTCCGTGTCATGTCACTTAGGGAATGTCATGTTTTAATCCTACCCGTCTGCAGACATAATGTTTATTTTTAAACTTGCAGGTGAAAGTTCAGATGATAAATACTGTGCTTTCTCGTTTAGCTGCACTGGTGTGTAACTGTGGCCCTCTAGAGGTTAAAAATACACTGGATCAATCTCGCGGAAGAACACTGTTTTGGTCGTGCACTCGTGCTTCGGGTCTGCTGCGGATGAACACGGTTCGAGGAACCGATGAACAAACACGCGGATAAATCTTACCACAGCGGATGGGCAAATTATTTATGATTTTCGTTTGTTTCTACAACCGTGATTCCCTGGAGGTTTACTGTTGTGTTTCATCCATGGATGGCCTTTTTTTCAGTTTCAGCTTAAACGCTGCCCACAGCTTGAACTACTTCTCTGTTTATGAAGTGACGATGGCAATCCGTTTTGCACCTCACACTAATAATATCCTATTTGCTCTTATATATAAAAACAGTTAGTATAGCTTTAATATGCACTGACCTGATCGTATTCACATATCATAAAACATATAAACACAGTTATATTAAAATATTTTTCTACTTTTTTGTCATGTAAATACATTTATACTCAGAGACTTAGTTATATATTTTCACTGTATATCAGTTTCATCCCTTGCATATAATTTAAGTTGATAGCACACATTTCAAGCAAAACGTTTCACAAAAGAAGTTAATTACATTTGAAATGATACAACAATAGATCCAACACTCAGTTTACAGTGCCCATGTTCATAATGTGAGGAACTACACCTTTGGTTACTCTGCTGTATATATATAATCTGTTATATAAACCAGTCGCGTGCATGTGGTTCCTGTATTCTGTTTTCTTCTGGTTGTGTGATGTTTGAGATGTGGAAGAGATGGTGATGACAGGCTGTTGTGTTGTGTCAGATGCTGCTGGACCGAGGAGCTCAGAAGAGATGGCAGGACTGTTACAGACGTGTCCCACAGATCAGCGCTCACTCACCCACCTGCTCTTCACGGCCAGCGCTCTACAGACGGAGGCCCAAAGCCTGGTGACAGAGCTGTTCTTCAGACCCATCGCTGGCCAGATGGATCTCCACAAACTCCTGCATGAGATGATTGTCAAACAGTGAACAGTTTGCATTTTTTAACTTTCGTTTCCATCATTTCAGAGTCAATATGTTTCTTAAAAGCCAGCCGTTTTTTTGTTTGTTTTTTGTAGATTTTAAATAAAGTTGTGAAGACTCCGTGATGGTGATGTTGAAGTCATGTGACCACGGTGTAGTTCCTTTTGTAGCCTACATTTAACTTTTTTCTGTTTTCTTTGCACACAAAAGTATTCTCGCAGCTTGATAAAATTACGGTTGAACCACTGATGTCTCATGAGCTATTTTAATGATCTCTTGCTACGCTCCTAAACCTTGATCGTGGTAGTTCCCTTGCAGTCTACGGAGGGTCAAAGCTCTCGGATTTCATCAGAAATATCCTAATTTGTGTTTTGAGGGTAAAATGAAGTTCTTACAGGTTTGGAAGGACATGAGGATGAGTAATTAATGACGGAACTATCCCTTTAATGCAGTTGTATGCAGGATTTCTGTGTTCATTTCTGAATATTATCTCATATTATCACAAAATCTGTATTGGTCTCAGAGCTTATTTTCTGCAGTAGTCCGAAAGGCAATGGAAAAATCGAAGCGGTTACATATTTAAAACATGTTTAAAACAATTCACTAGATGTTAACTGATGTACTGGAGTGGTGTGGATTATTGTGATGTTTTTATCAGCTGTTTAGACTCTTATCATGACGGCACCCATCCACTGCAGAGGATCCACTGGTGAACAAGTGATGCAATGCTACTTTTCTTTCTCCAAATCTGATGAGCAATAATTTTTGATGCCCTTAGGGCGAGGACAGTTTCGGCTAAACTGTCCATTTTTGTGTGAACTGTTCCTTTAAAAGACCTCTGAGCTCCTCTCTGTTGAGCGCTGATATGAAGGCAGTGTTGTTATTCCCTGTTCTGTGACAAGAGCTCGTCAAACCTGTTGTGTTTGTTTGCTGTTGCTGTCAGAGATCTGTTTTTATATGAGCAGACATAAAATCATGACTCCAGGCTTATAGTACTGCACAAACACACCTTAATTCAACTAATAAAACGTCCTTATACCTCTTATATTATTGATAGTACACAACTGTCCCCAGCTACATCTACAAATACACCCAGAAAGCATCATATGTCTCAGTATCTCCCCTCAGGTACGACAAGCTTGGGTTTCGATGCTACCTAAACCACGTGGAGTAGATGAATCATACACCTGATGATTCATAGAGACATCCTGGACGTAGAAAGGTTTGACAAACACACAAATTACCCTGCAAAACCCCCAGAGGAGGCTTCAATAAAGAAGGGTGGATTGTTGTTAAACTGATACAGCAGCGACAGTAAGCCAATGCTTAATCACATCTAGTCTTATTTGATACTGAACAAATGACATGACGGAATCAGACTGATTCATAAATGATTGACTGACACAGAACACGATTGCATTACAAACACACAACCGTGGTCTACTGTGGTCTACAGAGACAGATCTGTAAGCCACTGACTGCACAGGTTGTGTGAGGTCGTGTTGCTGTGGTTTATGGGCCGGTGTATGTAGGTTAAGAGTCAAGAAGTGAATGGGTTGTGGTTAAAAGCGCTGTAAATACTGCTCTGCTCTGTGTAGGATAGACTTAATGATTAGTGCACATATCAAAAGACAGTGTGGCTATATACATGCCAAAAACATGAGGTACACGCTTAAAATATAAAGGCTCCAAAGGGGGTTTTCACAGCGATGCAATAGAAGAAGCTTTTGGTTCTAAAAAGAATCATTACTTTTATTGTGTAGAACATTTGAAGAATCCTAATATCTTTTTTCGACTCTAAACGCAATGGAGATGCATGTTCCTTGGGAAGCAACCATCAGTGCCAATACAGGAGCTTTATTTTTAAGAGTGTTGTCTGAAACTAGTCATAACTGCATATATCATAATGCCTTTGCAAATAATGCACCAGCTGTCTGTGGATTTCTTTATAAATTCATAGATAAAGACTTCGTAAATCACAAAGGTGGACGATGTGTTAAAACAGCTCTTCTGACATCCTGAGCGATAGTTTAAATACCAATAAATCATTATTAAACCTAGTGCAAATAACTCCTCCAAAACCATTTTTCCCATAAAACCCTGCAGGACTACTAATCCATTTGATCGCAGGCATTGTGTTTCATAAGTGTTGTCCAAACATTACACTTTCAGTGAATTTAACCTTAAGACAGAAACTTAAAGTCTATGAATCCTAAAGTGTCGAAGGCGATAGAAAGGATCAGTTTCAAGTGTTTGCTGAACCACATATTCCTCTGTCCTTTCTCCTTAAGCAAATATCACTTTCTGCTCAACGATTTCCTGGTAGTCTCTGGAGGTTTTATGGTTTCGATATATATACGAAGCCCGCTGTATTTACACACTGAGTGTGACATTGTGTGCTATGAATCATCATTTAAACAGTTGTGTTCTGGCACCGCGTCCTGCCTCACCTGTGCCGCAGGATGCATGATGGGAAAAATGTCTTTATGTGCATGCTTCAGATGCAACTGATTGAACACTGTGCATTTACTCTGCTGCCGTCTTCACTGAAAGCACATGCACAACTTCAGTTTTTATCAGGTTTCTGAGAAAAACCATGCACACTGTGTAACATCTACGTGCAGCAAAGATTTTATTATTAAGCAAACAAAGCAGTCTTACATAAGATATTTTTTTTAACTCTTGCACCATTAAAATACATGAAAATAAAGCATTAATTAGATGCTATCCTAGATTTTGCATATGGCAAGTGCATGAGTTGTTTCTATGGACGTTTAAATAAGCATCCAGGCCCATTTAAAACTCTTTAACATTCATTCTGGCTCAACAAACTTCACTCGAGTGCCAACATTTGACCAATACATTCTTCATCTTAGCAGTAAAGGAACAGTTCACTATTCAAAAGTCAAAAATGTACAAAGGAAAAACTTTCTTCCATTTTCTGAACAATATTCTTGCCAATCTTTGAGGATAAAATCATTAAAAAGTAGTCTATATGACTCATTTGCTACATTACAAGTCTTCAAAAGCCACTGTGTTTTTAATAAAATGACAGAAGTTTCGTTTTTTGGATGAAAAATCTCTTGAAAAGGCAGAAATGCATGAAAAAGTTAAATCATTATGAAAGCATCAGGCCTATTATGGCCATACAGACTGCTTCTCATTCTTCATTCTCTGCGAGTCACTCGTGTCTTCTGGACAGCGACGCTGAGGTACTTCACACATCCCTCTCAGGAAAATATGAAATAGATACATAAACACACCTATCATTTGAGATATGCTAAAACATCTACCCATCAAATCACAATTTTTAGGGGTACACTTCAAAATCGGCCGCTGACTCCAAGCCAGGGGACATCTTCTTCAGGAGCACTCATCTGTGTGGAAATGAAGACGGGACTCGCTCACGCTCGTACGCTGCTGGGGAGCAGAGGAGCATCCGATGTGATCCGCACACCGGTCTCCTGGAAGCTCGGAGAGAACGCTGCAGGGAGAGCAAACGGAGATGAAAGACTCGAGTTAATGAAGGAGTTCAATCGTGAGAAACCCGAACCGAGCTCATTCTGAAGTCCTAGACTTCTGAGCTCACAGATCAAATTACATTTGTACAAAACTGAAGTCCAGTTATGGAAACATAATGTAGAGAGAAAACTGCTCCTGTTCCTGCTGCTCTGCGTATGGTTTATTTATGAATCATAAATCCTTCACAATGTAATGCGGTTCTGTTAGAGGTAGTTCTGAACTACACTTCCCTTGTGAACGGAAACAAGAAGTGCAAGTAATTGTTCTCGATGTGCACCTGTAGTGCACGTAAAATCATAAAAAAATATATTTTCAAAACGCTGGACTTGCAGGTAATACACAATCTGAACAGAAATAAAAGCCCAGTTAACGGACTTAGACACTTCCATGACTTTGTTGACACAAGTATGCTTTTAAAATGTGCACTTTGTAAATTAAACGCCAAAAGTTCTACTTTTATTGTGCTTTAAAGTACCTCTATTTTGATGCATTGACTAACATACTAAAGCACATGAGAAGTACTTGATTATTTTAACTGTATCGTGTTATTCAATATTACAATATTAATATTATTAAGTGCAACTGCATCATTACAATAAAGGCTTGTCAGTGTATTCAACAGTACATTTTAACCATGTTTCAAAGACAACTGAATTATGGAAATACATATAAAGATAAGTCAAAGGTCGAATGATTGACCTTGAATTGCACTGAATATACATTAGTATTTTTTATTATTTGTAAGTAACAGTTAAGTGTCAGAAAATATTATATTGGTTCACTCGAGTTTAATCTGGTACAGTACATTATTTCTGTTTTTAAAGTGTATTTGTTTTTCACATGGGTTGAGCTGAACAGAAAACGCACAGCCTTCGAATAAGCTCTCAACTCACTGCATTTGAATCTCATTTCACAGGTGAAGAGGATATTTACATCTCATTCTCAGAAACACAGCAGGAAAAAACAGCCAGCTTGTTTTTAGAGGAGACTGTGAATGTGTGATTATGTGTCTGACCAAAAACAGAGAGAGAGAGAGAGAGAGAGACAGAAAGACACTTAAATATTTTAACATGATAAAACGGTACATGAACCTACAGAAAGCAAGTAACAAATCTGTGCTCTCAGAACGCCGTGCTGAACGTTGTCATACTCTTAACTTCACGTTCCCACAAATGCTTCTATAATGGCACAAAATCCAGCGGTTGCTTGCCAACACTGCAGAGCATGAAAACAACATCAAGCAAACAGAGGGGAGGGGTAAAGCAGCGCTGATGAGGAAAAGAGAGACATTCAAATTCAGAGGAGTGTAAGCGATCAGATGGCTGCCAGACAGGGGAGCATTGTTTGTGGCAAACCCACACACCCCTCGCATTCTTCCAGAGCCACTCAACAGCCTTTAATACACGCAGGGAGCCGCTAACTACACTAGCTAGAGGACTACGCTTCGTTTAGGAAAAACAGACCGCGGGGGAATCTCATGAAAGTCCCGGTCATATTTCACCCCAAAATCAAACAAACAGAAAAATAAAAAGATATTTTGAAGGTAAAAAAAGAAAAGAAAAAAGCAACAGTTTTAGAATCATTGTGATTCTTTTTTTTTTTGCACTGCAATATTACTTTTATTTTATAAGGATCATTAATTCTTATTCCCATTACTGTAATGTGAAATTATATTGTAATGTACACTAAAGTTGGGGCTCTGTACGATTTATTAATGCTTTTGAAACAAGACCCTTTTCCATTTATCCGATCAAGAATACAGTAAACCGTAACGGTGCTAAATTTAATATTAAAATAACATAACATTTAAATGTAAAGTCATTTATTTCTGTGATGTGCAGCTGTATTTTCAGCATCACTCCTCCTCGTCTTCAGAAATCACTCTAATCTCAGATTATTTCAAGATTATTTGATGAATAGAAAGTTCAGAACATTGTAAAAAATCTAGACCTTTTATGACATTATAAATGTGCAACCTTTGTGTATGAACTGATGTGTATTATTGAAAAACAAATATTCAAACTGCATTCATACATCATGGGAATTTTAATATAGTCATGAAAATAGCTTTTGGGTGAAATGCATCCTATGCATGTTTTCGTATTGCCATAATCAATCACAGTTTTGTTGTTTTAAGTAAAACCAATGTTTGAAAAGATCTCATAAAAGCAAATACTGTACTTACACTGGCTACTGTTGTTGCGTAACTTCCTGGCTTCAATGTCATCTGACCTCTCCATTGAAATCTGCAACTCTAGAGACAGAACAAAACGGTTTATTTACTCATCCAGATGTCACTGTATGCAACACATGGCAAGCAGTGATTTCCAGGGGCACTCCGGATACTAATAAAGCCAAAGTTACTGACTCAATCTTACTTTCTAAATATATCTGCCAACAAGAACACGACAGCATCTGAAACCATTCACTTTTAAAAGATATATATAAAAAAGCCTTTTGTGTTCCACTAAAGTTGGGAAAGAAACGTGTCTGAATGATGCCGACAGTTTAATATTTGCAAAAGGCCAAAAGTTTCTGTTTCACTCTAGCTTCGAGTTTTCTTTTGGCCTTTTATGCCTTTCTCATGTTGATAGGATGAATTTGTACGAGTGAGGTTGTACAAATATATACGAATTAGCAAGGAATCAGTAAGTTTCATAAAACAAACGTGCAAAACATTTATCAAACACTTCATCTGGATCATTTTTATCATGAAGATCAATGATTTTTACATGCATATGCTTACAAATGAGATCCCTTGTTTCTACGGCTTCCTCGTCTGTGCTTCTGATCGACTGATTCTAGACTCATTCAGTAAGTTGTGCTCAAGAATTAATTATCATTTGTATAGCAGTAAGTCTCAAGCGTTATGTCAGCAGATGAAATGTATTTTATGTATATTACTTTTTTTGTACTAGGGCTGCAATGATAAGTCGATACAGAATCGATTCGGAGCTTATTTTTTAACATCAGACGTCACTCTGATCTAGTTTCTAAACCACACAGATGTTGAAGAGCGCTTCTGTGTTTGTCCGAGTCAGGTAATTTCCCAGTGAGCGTGATTTCACCAAGTGCGACGTGTTCCTGGATCAACATTCCAATCAACCAATCAGAATTGAGGGATACTTTTACAGGAAATGTCAATTTTAGCCTTACAACCAGTTACGTGCTTCTACATCATTGTTATTCAACTGTCATTTCCCTCTGATTTCAGGGATAAGTTACGGGTAGGGTTAGGTTTAGGGGTAAGGAAAGCGTTGGGTCTCTATTTTTAAGAATAATGTTGATCCAGGGACACATGTTGATCCTCACTTGGCCAAATCCCATTGACCTGATTTCACCTCAGCTCAGAGTGCTTTTACGAGGCAAGGTTCATGTAAACACAGCCCACTGTGAACACCCTTCACTTCAACCTTTGCAAACTCTATAAATGACTATTTTAGGTTGAGGTGTGTGTAAGGATTTGGAAACGAGCGGAGTACGGCGGCTGCTTCTGAAGGATCTGCTGTTCAAAACTAAACTGAGAAATGACTCAAGAAAGAATCGCAATGCATTCATCAAATCTCAGTCATTTTTTCGATTCGCGATGCATCGATTTATCTTCCCAGCTCTATATTTTTTTTACTAGTGTAGATAGACACAGAACGTGTTTTCCACTCACTTCCATCGCCGGTGGAGTTGAAGCTGCTCTTCTGGCTGTTCCTCTTGCTGTTCCAGGTGTCATTGCCGCTGTCCCGCTGCAGCTCCTGGGGCCGGACCGCCGGCTTCTTCTTACTCTTGCGTGTGCTGATGCGAATGATCTCTCGCACCAGCCGGCACTCGGCCTCCTGCTCCTGCATGTTGTGCTCCTCCACGATGTCCGAGATCAGCTGACTGATCTCCCGGGAACGCCGCAGGAACATGGAGTCCGTGGTGCACTTGGCCAGCTCGTTGATCTCGAACTCGGAGAAGACCTCCATGAGCTTCCGGGTGATGAGTTTGTCCACGTCTTCCATCCCGCTGCCGTAGATCAACTCATCCTCCGGTAAGCTACTGAAGTAACTCGGACTGTCCATCTCGAATTTGGAAGTGGAGAACGACACGTGATCGTCATCTTCTTCAAAGACGGACGGGTCCACTTTGACGCCACCAATGCGGATGTCGGAATAGAAGCCGTTCTCCGTCTGTGGAGGACTGGACTGGGTCTCCACCGGCGCTTTGGGAGCGGAGCTTTCGCTCGAAACGAGACAAGGCAAGCGCCGGCACACGCGGTACAGTCCACAAGTCAAAACACTGCAGAAGAGCCTCCTGCAGCTCCTCACAGAAGCACACGGTCCGCACACACACGTCCCCGAGACGGGCTCCTCTTTGACCGGGAGAAAGCTTACGGTCTCTGGTCCGGTCGTATTTCCATTGGCATCCTTGTTGACTTTGTGTCTCACTCCGAAGTGCTGGATCTCAGTCTCGACGGGGTCGACAGAGCGCTCTCGGTATGGCCCTTCCCCATTTGGACCACTGGTCCAGGACGGGGTGCTCTCCATAGGGACAACACTCGGCCCAGACCCTCCTCTGGTGGCTGTTTCTACTGTTCCCTGACGCTGGACTCAGGCCTCAGGGTCTGTTAAAGAGAAACAGACATAATAGGAGAAAACTGGGAGGAGACGAAGGTTTTTCCTTTCACTTGCAAACAGCCTCGTAACAAAACTGCAGCGAGTTGTCCCAAATTTCCCTAGGAGATGCAAACCAACCAGTTTAAGAGCTGTTTTGTGTTTGCTTTCTTGCCTCATTGTTAATATGATAGTGAAAGTAAAACTTTCACCTCAATAAAAGTGTGTGTCGACTAAAGCCTTATGGAAATTAAATTACTTATGTACAGTAAAGGACTATACATTTTAAAATACAATACATTTAGGCCTAGTTAACCTTTTATCCAAAGTGACTTACAAATGAGGACGACGGAAGCAATCAAGTCAACAAAAGAGAGCTATACAAGCGTCATGACAAGACTCAGTTAGCCTAATGCAATACACATACCAAGGTTTTGTTTAATTGTACAATAATAATAAAAATAAAAAAACTGATAGAATAGATAAAGAATAGAACAAGATAGGTGTTAGGCCTTTTTAGGCTAATTGTATAATTTAAAAAAATCATAATAAATAGAATACAAAAAGAAATGAGTAGAATACAATAAAGAAAACACGCAGTTAGTAAATGAATAGAGTGTGAGTCCAGTCAAAATGCCATCCTGTTACACTTAACATAATCACTGCATTATATACATATAAAGTATGTCCTGGCACTACTGCTGCCGGTGTTTACTATAAATATAATTTGTATATAAAGTGTACCATTTTACTATTTTAAGGAGACTTGTTTCTAATTTAATGGTGACTTTTAGAGGACAATATAATTCTGGGAATCTCCACACAACACTCTGAACAGTAAAAATATGTCACAAAAACATTTATATTAATATTTTCATAATCTAACTATATGTAAATAACAGCTTGCATTAATAGATTGTATATCAGAGACACGTTTTTATTATTATTATTATTATTATTTACACTTACGCAATTTGAGAAAAAAAAACATCGTCAAGGAAATAGTTTTGCATTTCGAAATACGGAGTATGTTTTTCAACACTTCTAGAGCCATTTTAAAAGCAGATTAAACTAGGTTTGATGACGTCCAATAAACATTTTAGACATATGTATTTTAAACCCGCTTCTGACTATTTACAAACTCGGGAAAGTTAACATACAGAAAACATACAGCAGTTTGCCGCAAAAAAATAAATAAATAAAAAAATCCTGGGAAATCACAGACATGCGGCTTTTAGAAACAGACCAACTATTGAACTAGTTTACCACAGCGGAAAACATTTTACATAGGCCAGACAATGATAAAGAACAACGTTAATAAAGAAAAAACGAAGTTTGTTATTGCTGGACTTTACTCACACCATATGGGGGAAATGTCGCAGTCTGACGAGTTTCTGCCGGAAGTCCGGAGAGCACAAAAAGGTCGATCGACCTGGATTTGACTATTAGTCCACAAATATTCGGCCGGTGCTCAATAAACTACATTTAAATTGAACTACAAAGAGCAAACAGTGACGGGAATTGATCAGACCTGCACGCTCGTATGAACGCACACAGGTAAGTACACCTACCTGACTCAACAGGTACATCCGATCAGGGCATGGACACTGGTGACGTCACGCGCAGACAGCGATCCAACCACATTTCACTGACGGTCAGTCGCTTCATATGACGTTTGCAGCCGAGGCCATACGTAAATGAAAAATAAATGAATGAAAAATTAACTTTTCCCGGGTAATCTAGTTCATCTACATTTTAATATGATGCATGGACAGTGAACGTAGTGGCGAGATGTTCATCCAACAGATGGCGTCATTGTTCCTCAGATACCAGGAAGGTTTCTAACAGTGAATTCATTTCATCCATGTGTCACACAATGCAGATTAAAAGAGGCACACATGTTGAGTTACGCATGCAACTAGGTCAGCTTGGTATCCAAAGTCTGTCTGACTGGATTTAAAGATGCTGGTTAATATGGTCGAGCATGTGGACAATCATATTTCTTGATCAAAATCCCAGTCTTGGTGAGGCATCAGTGTAAACACAGTCGGTTTGCATCCATCTGAATCTTAATGTTTAATGGAAGAAATAAACTTGCATGTTACGTTCACACACAAAACACTGCTGCTGTTTATTACACAGTAGTGATTAAACATCAATAAACATCAATACTGGTGTTAATATTTCTGTGGTACTGAAACTGGTATAGAGAATTTGGTTTCAAATGCCACTAACTGAAATAGTGACAGCTCCAACTTGAAGTCATGTGACAGTGCAGCACTCAACTAAAACACTTGAAATGTTCATTGCATTATAAAAAAATGTTAAATGGTGGTTAGCATACATCACATGCTGCACAGTATAAATTAAACTGGAATCCCATTCTGAACATAGCCATAAAAATCCTGAATTACGCTTGAGGCAGCCCACTACTTAAAGCAAAGACAGATTTCTGGGATGCTGTAAATGCTGAAATAACCACCCCATTTTGGACTTTGCAGCATTGCTTGCAGAGGGCAGATCATTTCCTGCTTAAGACCAAATATAGATGTTCTCTGTGTAGACTGTAAGTGGAGCAATTGTACTCACTTTATAGCAGACGTAGAGAACTGCTTCTTGATGGAGAGGTTCACTTGCTTGAATCTGACTGGGCCCTGTTGACCAAAACCTGCAGGGCTATTCTGGGTCACCTCACACTTACAGGACAAGAAATCCAAGCTGCTAAACTGAGGCTGGTTTTGCTCAGCTATAGAAAAAGAAACATTTCAAACATGCAAAGTGATAATGAAGTGTTTACCTTGTCTGTAGCTGCTGTTAAGTGTAGGAGAAATCCTTCGGATGGCACTTTGGCCAAACTCACTTGGAAGGGCAGTAAAACACCTGGTGCTATCTTGGCCTTAGACTCCTTGGGAACAAAGAGATGAAGAACTAACAGGCTTTTGTACATTTTTACCTGTAACATTAACTTTGCCCACAGTAACTTTGAGGTAAGGGGTTTGGAAAGCACTAGTGGCGACCGATATATCGCCAAGGCCGATATATCGGCCGATATTTGGCATTTTTTTTTTAAATATCTGCAATTTTTTTTCTTCTGCTGGGCCGATGTGTTCGAGGTGGGACTTTTATTTTGCCTACGCTGAGAACGGCAGCGCATGAGCTCACAGATAGAACGGTTAAACAAAGGAATTAATCTATACAAACAGTATTATAACAATCGCTTATATTATTAGTAATAGAAAGGAAAACATTACAATACTTTCTCGTTTTTCCGTCAGCATTAAGCAAATACACATTTATTTCATTTAAACAAATCTTTGAATGACTAATGAACATTTAATTTGACAAACCTTTCAAACAGTCGAATCCAGCTGTGAGATCTTGTGAAGTGTGTATCCAGCATGATCACATGTTCTCTGTGTGACGCTCGGTCCGTGTGAATTGAATGCTTTAAACTTTAAACTCAAGGTTTTCAAATCATGCTGTGGTTTATGCATTTCCCCACTGTCATATTCATGTCATTTTCACTTTGTGCTGTGTGTAAAATGAGGGTTACCCTGGCTTTATTTGAAAAAATATGATTCCCAATGCACACAAACTTCCCAGAATACTAAGAGCCCTGTTGATTACATTGGTTACATCCTTTTTAATTATATTTTTATTAAATATTTATTTATTTGTGAAATTCATTAAACATTAAATAGGCCTATGTAAGTGATTTGCACGTAAAGAGACCTTCCCGAAAACTCTCCTCCTGTTTCACAAATACATCGTAAACATCAGATGTGATAGTGAAATGTGTGTGTGTGTTAATGAATTCCAATCAGTCGTAAATGGGACGCGCGTGCACGCTCATTCTCAATAATCATAAATCCCAACTTTTAAATCCGACTATATAACTATATATGGGTATTATATTATGACACCAAACGAAGGACCTCAAAATGTCTTCTCAAAGTGAATGAAAAAAAAATTCTCAGATGCAGAAATTGAAGTTTTATCATCAGAAGTTCATTCAAAACGGCACAATTTATTTTTAAGCGTACATAGTGGCGTATCAGGTCCTAAAAAAAGGAAGCTTGGCAGCGTATTACATGCTGGTAATGGAGTTTCATCTGTTAATCGAACAGAAGTGAAAAGAAAATGGTTCGACATGAAGCTTAACTGCAAAAAAAATGAATTAGTTCACTTCGAGAAAAAAAAGTTTCCCCAGCCCTATTGAAAATAATTAATAATTTGATTAAAGTGTTCCATTTGCAGATGCCATTACTGGCTCTCATAATAAAAGTAAAAAGAAAAAACGTATGTAATTACTGTATATAATATTTATTTTCAAAATGCTGTGTAAATATGTACCCGATTAAGGTGAATTAAAATGCAGCCTTACATTAATCAGCAAAACGTTCAGACGTTAAACGCACTATTTACGCGTGGCTGGGAGCAGGTGTAGTTTTCTTTCGTACCAACTAACATTTGGAAAATACGAACGTTTTAATGAATCCGAAAATTTACACCAGAACCACTTTACACACAATTAACTCAAAAAAAAAAAAAATGTTCTGCTCGTGTTTCATGAACGAGACCCATTTGGCTTTCCAAGATATCCCATCGGCTGTCAAAAAAACCCAGTATCGGTCGAATACTGGGAAGCACCACTGCTAATGTCGCCAGAAGCCCACTGGTTGTGAAAACTACCAAAGCTGCTTGTGGGCGATTTATTAAGCCTTACGTGGACCGTATTGATCTCATTCGATCTAACAGTAGTGGGGTTAGTTGCACTGAATCCTATTTTACTTGTATAAGGCCTTGAGGGCACTGAACGTGGTTTATACGTGGTTCCCTTCACAGAAGAGAAGGCCTGATACTCAGACTGGTATTGATGAGCAGTCTAACCAGGGGCAAATGTAAGTCTACGTTCTGGAAATCCAGGATGAACTATGGGCTTGTTGGATTCTGCTCTTTTTGAACACTTGCAGGAGCCTGGCAATGGTAGAAATGGCAATTGAGGACTTTTCTCCAGTACCTCACATTAAGCTCCACTTTGAGAGGGCTTATATACGGTCTTAAAGATTTGTTTAGGTTGACCGTGGATATTGCAGGTCTGCTGGAATTTGGGGTGGGTAGCGTCATCGTGATAGTGGTATCTTGTTTATTTGAGCACTTTCTGGGGTCTTGAGAAGAATCCCACCAGAGCTGGCAATTGAAGATCTAGCATTATTGTCCCTCCAGTCATTTTTGGAGGGCCTTCTTGGCTCGGAACTAAAACTGTATTGAGTTCCACTGGTGGAGTAGTGAAGAGGTTCATTCCATGATTAGCTCTGACTGCTTCCAGTTAATTTAGAGTTCTGACTGGGGTCAACGTGACTGACCTCCAAGTGGTTTTACTGAATCTGGATGTCCACTATAGCCTCAAAGACCTTGAGCATTTCCTCCACCTTGAACTACAAAGATTGGCCCTGAGCTAACAACCAGTTAGTCTTGGCCTCAGTCTATGTAAATCCACTATGAGAGTTTTTTAGTTTGTTTTGTTTTTTAATTGGATTCATACTTGAATAGACAGGGTTTCCCTTCATGAATGGTCCATTACTGCTACCGGTAAGGTTTGTGCTGAAACTCTCTGCAAATTAGCGGTTGGCATGCTACCTGTTAGAAACAAACAGAGGACACAAACAGCATTATAGCAGAAAAATAGCAGTAGTGGGTTAGATTTACCTTTCATAATTCCCCAAAGAGGTTACATAAGCAAGAAACAAGGCAAAAAGAATCCTGAAAACAAGCAACAAGTCAAACATTTGGTAATGTATATGTTCAGCTTAAATTTTGTGTTCGCTTTAAACAGTATAAGGCACCCACAGACACAGAGTAACCAGCAATTTCTGTTATAGTCCCCTCACTTTATAACTTCTTTCCATGAAGAAGCCATGTATTTAACCTTATTTCTAGACTGTGATGAATTTATATTTCTAATCTACTGCACAACCTCATCTGGCCACAACTAGATTCTCTTCACTATGACCTCGCATCAGTGAAATACAGTACTCACCTTTTCCATGGACTGAACATGGTAAAGACAGCAAAGCACATAGTGGATATCTTTTATCATATTTATATGGGAAACTACAAGCATTTTGTGTTAAAGTTAAGAGAATTGCTAAATTTTACGTATAACATGAATGGTCTGTCTCCACATCCAGTATGTACTCCGAAGCGAGTGCTTTCGAGGAAGAAGCTTCATAATGCATCAAGCTCAAGTACAGACATGTGTTCACAGTACGGGGTTTCATGCCTTAAGGAGATATGAAAGCCATTAATGCCGTCTAATAGCCTTCCCTCATTCTCGCACGCATACACGATCCGCTCTGACAATTTTCCATTCCCACCTGTGCACATTTGATAGATAGGGATCATTAGTGTCATCTCCTGCAGTCAGCAGGAAGGAGAAGCATCCGTCTGTCTCTTGATACCAGGTACTTTAAGCGCTGAGGAGATCTGTCACACCAGCCTACTTTTTCTTGGCATGTCATTTCATCCTATACATTGTCCCTCATTTATTCCTCCAAGTCGGGAAGTTGTAAGGCAGTAATTTCCTTATATATTAACAGGATCCTTCCAACGCTCTTCGCCTGCCATTATGGAAAGTGATGTGACTGTGTGACCTTTACATGGAGCTGTGATTAACAGTCAGATTGACTTTCAATTGTATGATGGTGACTAGGTGGCTGTTAGTATGTGGCACCTGCAGATGTTTTCAACTTTCTGTAGAAAATGAATGAGAGATTAATTTCAAAGCCGTTGTGGAGGAACAGAAAAAGGACATATAAAGTTGAGTAAAAAGCAAGGTTTTTTTCCTGCTAACATCGTCAGAAATAATCACAGTGGCGCAAATAAACTGACTCAGTATGGAAACAATAACATTTTTTATTTTTTTTTCAAGCTGCAATGAGTCTCATTAATCAGAAAATATGTATCCGGGAAAACACAATCCATCAGTTCTGTACAACCCTTTGTTTTAGTCTGCATTTCTGAGACAGTTTTCAGGAATAAGCTTCAGTAATGGCCAGCCATACTTGCCATATTCCCTCGTCAGCAGATTCTCCTCAGTAAGCATGGCATACAGGAGAGAATGTCCCATTGTGAGGTGTACTGTGGATCTATTCATCATCGGACATTCAAGGATTCTTATTATAAGACTTGGACTAGATATTGTACTTCTGCATCAGTCTTACATCCTGCACAAACACCAGCATCTGCCTATGAGTGAATCTTACTAAAGCATGTTTAGGTCAAGTCACCCTAAAAATAAATCACATTTAATTATTTTTTCATTCTAATTATCAAAATACATCAAAGTTTTTATGTATTTATTTTTTATACATAAATATTACCTACTATATAAATACATGAGTAAATAAAATATATTTACTGTATGTCATTGACTTTAATATTTTCAATATTAAACTTTCATGAAACCTGAAAAATATCTGGTATTTCTAGGTTTCCATGACTGA
Organism: Carassius auratus; assembly: GCF_003368295.1. Classification (NCBI taxonomy): domain Eukaryota; kingdom Metazoa; phylum Chordata; class Actinopteri; order Cypriniformes; family Cyprinidae; genus Carassius; species Carassius auratus. Next base: position 3,839,287 of record NC_039261.1, read on the forward strand.
AGAAGCCATGTATTTAACCTTATTTCTAGACTGTGATGAATTTATATTTCTAATCTACTGTACAACCTCATCTGGCCACAATTAGATTCTCTTCACTATGACCTTGCACCAGTGAAATACAGTAGGCTACTCACCTTTTCCATGGACTAAACATGGTAAAGAAAGCACATAGTTGATATCTTTTATCATATTTATATGGGAAACTAAAAGCATTTTGTGTTAAAGTTAAGACAATTGCAAAATATTATGTATAACATGAATGGTCTGTCTCCACATATTTAATCCACATCTTCACCACATAATTACCAAAAATACATCCAATTTTTTTTTTTTTTTCAAATTATTAACTTTAGTGATTCTCAGATTCTTGCATTATACTACTGTAATGGACTGTAAACTATACCAACCTACTGTACCGGTATTGGGCCCCAGAAAACAATTTAAATCAATACTTAAATAACTAAATTAAAGTGTAACAGAATAAATGCACAAGAAATTTAGTGCTTTAGTTCAAAATCTTTATATTTTTATTTTTTATATACGCAAAGTACAATTGCCCAACAAAAATCATTACATCACTTGTACACCTTTACACCTTGTCACAGAGAGGAAAAAATATCGGGAGATGCCGGTCCACTCTATTCACAGATTCAATCGCAGATTCACGAATCCAGTTTTTTTAATGGATATTACACCAAAGGAAAGAATAAATAAATAAATATAAATTCAAACAAGGATGATATGGTAAACTGTTCAACATATAATAGATTAAAAAAAAAGGCTACGAAGGAAGGTACCTGGGCAACACACACGGTTTTTATCCCCTTCCCTCGCTAGCTTCCCTCCATCTCATTAACTTAGATGTACATAATTGATTTTGTTGCAGGAGTGCCCACTACTGGTGGAGTCCTTTCATTGGGCGGAACTGAACATCCTAAAACCCTTGACTGGAATCTGTTTTGGAGTGGATTTGTTATTGAAGTTATTTTCCCTTACAAATTAGTTTGATGCAGCATTCTATATGTATGTATGTATGTATGTATGTATATATATGTTTATAAGTATGTTAAGACTTTTAAATATTTAAAAAACTGTGTTTTCAAATCTCACAACAGACCCGGAAGAGAAGACAATGCTGAATAAAGTTGTAGTTTTTGCTATTTTTGGACCGAATTGTATTTTCGATGCTTCAAAGAATTCTAACTGACCCTCTGATGTCACATGGACTACTTTGATGATGTTTCTCTTACCTTTCTGGACATGGACAGTATATCGTGCACACAATGGAGGGACTGAGAACTCTCGGACTAAATCTAAAATATCTTAAACTGTGTTCCGAAGATAAAAGGAGGTCTCACAGGTTTGGAACGACATGAGGGTGAGTTATTAATGAAATATTTTAGATTTTGGGGTGAACTAACCATTTAATAACTGCCTAAATTAGGCTTGGCAGGGAGGTGATCAGTTTGTGGCACTGAGGTGGTCTGGAAGCCCAGGTTTCTTTGACAGTGGCCTTCAGCTCATCTGTATTTTTTGGTCTCTTGTTTCTCATCTTCCTCTTGACAATAGCCCATAGATTCTCTCTGGGGTTCAGGTCAGGTGAGTTTGCTGGCCAGTCAAGCACACCAACACCTTGGTCATTTAACCAACTTTTGGTGCTTTTGGCAGTGTGGGCATGTGCCAAATCCTTCTGGAAAATGAAATCAGCATCTTGATGACATTGCACCCCAAATCATCATAGACTGTGGAAACATAACACTGGACTTCATGCAACTTGGGCTATGAGCTTCTCCACCCGCCCTCTAGACTCTAAGATCTTGGTTTCCAAATGAAATACAAAACTTGCTCTCATCTGAAAAGAGGACTTTGGACCACTTGGCAACAGTCCAGTTCTTCTTCTCTTTAGCCCAGGTAAGACACCTCTGATGTTGTCTGTGGTTCAGCAGGACAGGACAGGCGGTGAGTTCATGGATGGCCTCTGTGGCCATGACAGGACAGAACGAGAGTTCGTGGATGGCCTCCGTAACCTTGACAGGACAAGCAGCGAGTTCCTGAGTGGCCTCCATTGCCGTAAGAGGACAGGCCATGAGTTCATAGATGGCCTCCATCTATGACAGGACACAATGAGAGTTCATGGATGGATACTACTGACACCTCCGAAGGTTCTGCAGCAGTTGCCGCCATCTCTGGAGGTTCCACAGCAGTAACAGTCTCCTTGACAGCAATACAACAGGCTGAAAGAACATTGCTGGGTGCAACAGACAGGATGTGACGAGGCTCTGGAAGGTCAGCTGAGACGTGACGAGGCTCTGGAAGATCTGTGGTGATTTGACTTTGTTCACGAAAATTCTGTGGTGACTTGACTTTGCTCACGAAGATCAACGACGACTTGACATTACTCACAAAGATCAACGGTGACTTTAATTTATTCACGAAGATCAACTGTGGCTTGACTTGACTCTGGATGGTCAGCGGTGACTTGACCTGATTTTGGACTGTCACCGGTGACTTGACCTGACTCTGGATGGTCAGCGGTGACTTGACCTGATTTTGGACTGTCACCGGTGACTTGACCTGACTCTGGATGGTCAGCGGTGACTTGACTGGACCTTGATTCTGGAAAATCGTTGGTGACTTGGCATGACTTGGACCTGACATGACTTTGGAAGATAATCAGGGACCTGACTTGACTCTGGAAGATCAATGGGAACCTGACTTGACCCTGGACGATCAACGGGGACCTGACTTGACCCTGGACGATCAACGGGGACCTGACTTGACCCTGGACGATCAACAGGGACCTGACTTGACCCTGGACGATCAACGGGGACCTGACTTGACTCTGGAATAGGGCTGGGATAAACAATTATTTTTTTAAACAATTAATCTAGCGATTCTTTTTTTGATGCATCGATTAATCTAACGATTAATTTTTTCAGACCAATTCGATTTCTATTATCTCCCCATTAATTGAATGAAAAAAACATGAATTCCTTAACATTGCAATATATGTTTATTGCTCTTAAAATTACAATATAAAAGACTGACTAAGAATGCATTACTTTGCACTTGTATAGAGATAGCATTCAATAACGCGCCCTGTCAGGCACAGCGATCAAATAAGGCTTTGACAGCCGCCAAAAAAAAGATCAATGCAGAAAAACCCCTGGATTGGTTATATAACGTTGGACAGAATGTTGATCCGGTCATCGCGTAAATTCAACGCACATAAGGTTAACGTTTTGCAAACATTTTTTAGAGAAATAAAAACAGGTGACCTCATCGATGACCTCGACGCGTTGTCCCAGCGCTACTCTGGAAGATCAACGTGAACCTGACTTGACTCTGGAAGATCAACGTGAACCTGACTTGACTCTGGAAGATCAACGTGAACCTGACTTGACTCTGGAAGATCAACGTGAACCTGACTTGACTCTGGAAGATCAACGTGAACCTGACTTGACTCTGGAAGATCAACGTGAACCTGACTTGACTCTGGAAGATCAACGTGAACCTGACTTGACACTGGATGATCAACTGGGACCTGACTTGACTCTGGAAGATCAGCTGTGGTTGCCATCTTGTGCAGTGGCTCTGGGCTGGCAGGCCCTCTTGTGCAGTGGCCTCTGTGGTTCAAGCTCCATTGCCATCTGCGCTTGACAATGTTGCCCCACCCCCAAAAAAATTATTTGGGGTTTCAACACTGTCCTCTGCCTCACCCACAGTGAAAGAAGAGCCACACAACAAAAGAGCATATTCCATGATCTCCCTCAACCTGCCATTATATTCCCCTACAGGTAAACATGATTTAATTGGTTCATTGAGTCCAAAACGGAACAGTCCTTAAAGTCCTTAGTCCTTAAGTCCTTAAACAAAACTTCATCATGAAACGGTACTTGATATGACAACTCACAGAACCGGTGAACATACTCCTCAATAGATAAGCCTCCTTGACGAAAATGCAATAGCTGGTCTACTGGGTTGAGCTGGATCGGTGAAATGCTGACATGGAAGTGGGAACAGATATCTCGGTAACGATAGGATATCAGGTTGCTGGATCCTGGTATGGTGAAGTCTTCTGTAACATGGAGTCAGAGAAGTTTGTATCCATATGCAGTAGTTTATAAAAAAAAATGGTTAGACAGGCAGTAATCAGAGCACAGCCTCAAGTATGTCAGGGATATCCAGAATCAGTTACAGAAACAAGCAGAGGTCGGGACAGGCGGCAGAGAATCAGTTTATATTGGGGAGCGGTAATGGGGAACACCTGGTGGTAATTAGCCCTAAGCACGGGATTATGGGAAATGGAGTAGGGAACAGGGTTGGGTATCGTTTGGGTTTTATTCGATACCGGTGCTATTATGATACTTTTATAACGGTACCAATGTACCATTTTAAATAAGATTTAAAATAAATCTAGCATTCACACGCTCCTTGGATGTTTTCATTTCCCAAGCTTCTCATACTCTAAGACTAATAAATGTATTTCACGATCTGGGTCATTATTTACTACAAAACCACGCATAATGTTTCTACTGTATCTCTGTCAATCACTCTGATATTCTGACAACAGACTGCCTAAGACTAAGACTTTTGCACAGTAGTGTATATATAAAGTACGTATAATTAAAGTATGTGTTCATGTGTGTTAAGGGCTAGATTGTTGCTGGAGGAAACAGCAGCGGTGTGATGAGCAGTGAACGAGTGAAAACTTTACAGTAGATGGGAAACCGATTGTTCCATCGTTTTGTAAACTGTACTTATGAAAAAGAACTGGACAGATACATATATTCTTACAATCTATTGATTAAGGGGACTGACTCTGAAGTGATCGCGAAAATATGAACAGTTTATGGAGCTAAATGCTATAGCCCCGCTAAAAAAGCCTAGCGATGCCCATGCTTCTTGTCTTTATTCCGGAGAACAAGGACAAATATTTCAATCAATCGCTCAGGCATTTAAGGCGCACTGAAATGAAGCACCGAAATCTTCGTTCTGATTCAGTTCGATGCATACAGGTTCCATAGGTACCGGTGCTATATTGGTAGGGAATGGAAATGGATTGCCCTCTACTGAAGTTCATGGGCACTCCAGCTGATGATCATCATGACAATTGGCATGTCACCATATTCTATTTTGTTGAGATAGTGAATTGGTGGTTTTTTGTTAAATGTGGCCCAAAATCATAACAATTAAAAGAACCAAATACTTAAATAAGTTCAGTATGTGTGATTTTTTTTTTTTTTTTTGTATTTATGATTGTGATGACCATTTATTTGCATCATCACAGTCTTGTGAAAAGGGTCCATACAGACAAAGGAGCTACCTAAAGTCTATACAAACCAATCTTAATACTGTCATTAGGAAAACAGAGGAAAAAATATTATAGAATAAAATAATTGAAAACGGAAAACAATCACCCCAATTATGACCATTGTGACCTGACTCAGGAATGTCAGCGTTGACTTGACTGGACCTTGATTCTTGATTTTGATGCTTAGTGAACAGTACCTAGTAGTATCTAGTAATAGAGTGAATTTAGAAAGCTATTCAGTATTATTATCACTACGGAGAAGGCAAAAGCGACTTTGTCCATTGGCTTCTTATGCTCACCTTTATAAGGTGTGTGATGTTGAAGTGGTGTGTGACTAAATATTGCTCTTAGCCAATCTGTCATGTTTCTCATTGACAGGAAGGAACACTATAAGATCAAAATGAGAGTGTGTCATGAGTCAGCAGTGGTCCAGATGGCGTCTTCCCTTTGGAAGTATCTGCCCTCTGACCTCTAGAACCTTCTCCACATCCCAGCCAATTGTGCACAGCTATCCCTGGCTTGGCACTTAGAACCCCCTCCTGCTCAGGCATCTGGTCATCTTGAATAAAGTACGTAATAACAATAACTTGAGTCATAATGGGCTTAATGCACAGCAGGAACAAAAGGTCGGATTACCTCTAGAGAAAGACACGCCCACATCTCATCATGCTCTTCCGTCAAAAAAACAAACAAACAACAACAAGAAAAACGTAATAATAATTGTATTCCATTTGACTAGCACTCCCTGTACAGCGGGACTAATATTGTTACAGAAGATGTTCAATAACGTGGTCTTGGAGGATTGTTCCTGCATTCTCTTAAGTGGTCAAGTGAGACCCAATTAAACTAGGTTAGTTATATTGATTCTCTGTGTTTGAGTCATTCTTTTGATTCGGTTTTGCGGGCTAGCTTTGACCCCTGCTAGTAGATGCCACATCTACACTATTGAATAGTAAAAAAGCAATGCAAAAATACAAAAACATATTTTGCAAATGACATTATGAGTCACACAAATCTAATTGTGTTTTAGTAGATGTGACATATTCTGTGACATACTTGGTTGTGCTTCCTATTTGAAATGCTTGAGTAGAAAGCTGGTGAGTAGGGGGAATTCTTACTTACTGTGGACCATTCTAGATGTTTTTTTAACTTTCTTTTTTTGCTGATGTCCTTATATAAGAATTTGTTTGTTGCATTGTGTCAATAAATGGTCAAAGAATGCAAATGAATGGGAAAGCACATGAATCCTATCCTTCTTCTTTACCTCTCAGTGGCTATAGGCTGTGGCTATAATTCATTTGGAGCCCAAGTCTGAGCAGAAGCGATTCATTTGGAACCAGAGACACAGCAGTGATTCACTTGGACCCTGAGTCTGAGCAGTAGTGATTTTTTTGGAGCCCGAGTCTGAATAGTAGCGATCAATTTGGAGCCCAATTCTGAGCAGTAGCAGTTCATTTGGTTCCCGAGTCTGAGCAGCAGTGATTCATTAGGAGCCTAAATCTGTGCAGTAGTGATTCATTTGAAACCAGAGTCACACTAGTGATCCATTTGGAGCCCGAGTCTAAGCAGCAGCGATTCATTAGGATCCAGAGTCTGAGCAGCATATAACATACAGTACTGTACGTAGGGCTGTGCAATTAATTGCATTCGATTATCATGTGCATCTCTTCAGTAAAGCCGGTCCGATTAATTATTAGTAAGTCACCATCACCTGCTTTCAGACTGAGTGGCTTTCCCTGCACAGAGCCATAGCACGATGTATGAATGATAATCGAATGTGATTAATTTCACAGCCCTAACTAATATAAATTAATCTAGCCTATTTGTTTGCAATTTAAATTTTAAAAGGAATTTTTGGAGTTACATCTCAAAATTCAGTTTCTCTTTCGGCTTCTTTTTGGCTGGGTTATGTTATGAAGCTTTCTAAACCGGGGTGATATTCAAATGATGATTGACCATACAATCATTCGTAGGATGGGATTGGTGGCATATGAATGTTTCATGAATCACACGTGAACTCATAAGTCAATTTTTGACCCTGTAGCACAAAAACCAGTCTTAAGCCGCTGGGGTACATTTTTAGCAGTAGCCAAAAAAACTAACTAAATAAATAAAATGTATGGGTCAAAATTATGCCAAAAATCATTAGTATATTAAGTAAAGATCACGTTACATGAAGCTATTTTGTTAATTTCCTACCATAAATATATAAAAACCTAATTTTTGATTAATAATATGCATTGCTAAGAACTTCATCTCTACAAATGTAAATGTGATATTTCTCCGTATTTCAATTTTTTTGCACCCTCAGATTCCAGATTTTCAAATAACTATATCTCAACCAAATATTGTCTGATGCTAACAGACCGTACATAAATGGAAAGAAAAGAAATTGACCCTTATGACTATGTTTTGTGGTCCAGGGTCATATTTGTGTGCACGGATATGTGAAAATATTATGAAGTCTGTAAACAAAGACGTTAACAGAGGCCAGAGACGGGACACGATAAAGACAGACGCATCAGCAGAGAAAGTACAGGAGAGCAAAGCTTACTGTTTACAATGCACAAAATATTAGATGAAAATCCTTAATATTGAATTGGGAGTGAGGGTTGAAGGAAATGCAATTCACATCAAAGGCATTGGTTAATAAAACTGGATTACTTTTTCTCATCAGTGTTCTAGACGCTATTGTAAGCTGCTTTGTGAAAAGATGTTTCGAGACTCAAACCTGAAAGTAAATATAATGGTAGACCCTAAACACTGATAGTGTGAACCTTCAGGGGTGCACACTTAGGATAGTTCTGCAAAGATCAGTGCTAAAGACTTTGCAGCAGTATTTTAAAATGAATGTGGTTTTGACTCAACCGTCGAAAGATACCACGGTGTGATACTGTAGACAAAGATAGACTGTGTCAGATCCTGACATGGAGATGAAAGTATTTATCATCAACTGTAACTCGCATATATGCTGTATTCATACCCACGCAATTTGTCATAACCCCACCAATGGCATTTTTTCTCCCCGAGACGATGACTAGAGCTAAACAACGAAAAGTTGTTCCAAGATCTTCTGGTCGGACAGGGAGGCAACACAAGAAACAAACCCACATAACAGCACCCACAGCTGGGCAGAGGGCAGGGAAAACCCAGAGGGATGATATAATTTCTGACTGTACTGCATTAAGGGAACGCAGCATGGATGCAGCCGGAGATCAAAGCGCTTTGATGGCTCTTTTGTTGTTGGGGATGTCAGAGACATTATCCTATTGTTGGACGCGGGGTCACTGGGTTCCTCATGCATTTGTTTTTAATTTGAAACCCAGTCCTTCATTCTGCCTCTTTGTTTGTATGAGAGGCCATGAAGAAGTCAGGCTTTGTGGCAGAGAGGGTTTTGCAAACCTGTCACGATTCCTTATTTATGCTTGCATGCAATAATCATGATTTATTGACTCATTGTCTTTCGGTTACATTAACGCTTTAAATCACGATAAAAAGAAATTATATTTAGCGTAACTTAAGCAAGGGTACTCGTAAATGTCGACCAAATTCACTTTATACGCATTTAATGTATAGTTTTCTTCTTCTGGGAAAACATAACTATCGCTGACTCATCCTGCACAACACAGTGTGGTAAACACATTTTTGTTTAATCAAATGCTCCAGAGTAAGAATGACCCTCCTGCTAACACCACCTGCAACTGATTAGCGAGGAGCAAACCATATGTTCATGTGACATAATCATGGCCTTTTGGCTATTGTTTATTATTTTTTGAAAGAAGCTTTAGTAAAGGAATTGTTCACCTAAAAAAAAAAAGAAATTTCCTGAGAATGTAGTCATCCTTAGGCTTAAGATGTAGATGAGTTTGTTTCTTCATTAGAACAGATTTAGAGAAATGTAGCATTACATCCCTTACCAAAAAGAAGTATACTTCAAGCTTATTTTATTAAGTATACTTAATAAGTAAAGTACAAGTACATTTGTAAGTATACTTTATGTAGTAAGTATACAAATATCAGTGTTCTAGTAGTATACTTGTAAGTGTACTGTTTCAATACTCCTTGGAACTAAATTGGCCCACTTTCTAGTTTATAAAAGTATATTTTAGGTATACTTTAAGTATAAAAGTAGCAAACTTTGAGTACACAACTAGTTTACCTCTATGTTTTTAGTTTGTACTGCACCTATACTAAAATTCAACTTATAGGTCTGATAGTTTACTAATTAATTAATTGTAGCATTTTAGTACACTTTGAAGTATAGTCTCAGTAAACTACAAGTTTAGTAGTTTTATACTGCAAGTATACTTGTAAGTTTTCTTTAAGTGAACTTTACAGCATACTTTAAGTATACTACTATGTCCGTATTTAGGTATTCATTTGTATATGTTTTGTTGTATGAATATCTAAACATACAAAACATAAAAAAACAGGGCATCTGCTTATAAACAAAAAATGTGTTATTCTAGCTTAATGCATTCTTTTTTTATAAACACTTGAATGTAAGTTCCATAAAAAAAGAAGAAATAAAGAAACAAACCTTTGAACAAAAAGCTGAAAAAGAATTGGATTGGGAATTGTTTCAAAATGTAGATGGAGTCGATCAACACCACAGAGCTTGACAGTCATTCTGTACAGGAGGTGTGTAATAGCGCCCCCTACTATATAACAATGAAAAGATGGATTCCCAGAGCACAAGTAGCTATAGCGCAAATATATTTAGACTTTTTCTAAGTAAAAGTCATGTATACTTAAATGTCATTTTAATTATATTTCTGAGAAGTAGACTGGTTAATTTTTTATTTGTTGGGGTAAATTTGTTGTGGTCTGTGCTACTTGCGTGATTCTTTTCTTGATATGTTTGTGTTGTGAGAATTTGCAGCGTGTTTTGTATTTGGTTGTGTTGCGAGTATTTGCAACGTGCTGTCGAGCTGATGAAGTTGCAGTGCATTGAGCTCTCTCGGCCACCGTTTATTGTAAAATCAAGCAGTGTGTAACCTACTATCACCAATCCATCATGCAATGTGAGATAGTGACTGTTCGGATGACTTTGAAAACTGTGCAGTGTGAACTCGGCATTAGTCCCGTCTAAATGTCCCCAAAAATAAAAGAAAAACTTTCTTAAAGTGATTTCATGGGGTTTTAGATTTTTTGCATGTTGAAATTTTTTTTTAAAAAGAACGATTAGCACAAATCCCGGTAAATTCTCATTACTGTCATGTGAAACAATGATGTATCATTAAAAGTACTGCCATATTATGGTACTGCTTTAAATTTGTGCAAGAAATTATTGTAGCGTGCACAATTTTCAATCATTGCTGTATTACAGAAACAAGAATTATCATTGACAACACAGGGAGCTACAAAAATTACATATTCAATGATGCCAAATATTATTATTTTCTTTGAGTCAGGGGTGAAATATGACCCAAACATTTCTTCATGAGGCTCAGGTAATGGGGTTTCACTTGTCTCTCTGTGTCATAAAGAGTTTTGAAAGTCTGTCATGGCTCCCACTTCATGCTAGTGAGCAATAATCATGATATATTGACTTTTATTAAACTCTCTGTCTTTCAGCAAAGCACATTACACAATACAGAGTGCTGCAATAATGTCTTCGACTTAATTTGCTCAGATTACATGATTATACATGGAAAGGCCACATGAGGGAAAGCTCATTTTGTATGTAGCATATCCATCACTGTGTTTGTGCATGACTGGGAGTGCGTGATTGTGTAAGCAGGTGCATATGTGTGTGTGTGAGTTGATTGTTACCCCTAATTGAAAAAGTGATAAATGGAGCCAACATAGCATTGACTGTACCTCCAGCTATAACAACCCCTTTTTACTAAAGCTTTCAAAATACAATGGTCCGCCAAAGCTCAGCCAACGGTTGGACAATGTCACAGTGTCTGGGTTGTTGTTCCCCGGGGTTCCACTAGATGTCCTCCTTCTCACGGTGTCTGTCCCAGATCACTTCCTGTTCCCTTATATGGTCACCTTCCTCCTTGTTACGTGATTGATTGTTCACCCCACCTGTCTCCTGTTTCCCAATTATCCTTCTGTGTATAAATACCCAGTCTGTCTTAGTCTATGTTACGGAGTCCTTGTTTGATGTCATTGCGTTTCAGGTCCATCAGTCTTGCTTTGCCTTACCCTATGTGTCTCATTCTCTCGTTCCACCAGACTTCCTCTACCTTCCCGTTCTTCCGAGTTCCCCGTTTCATCCGGTTCCCTTTTTGTTTGATTTGTCTCTCATGACTGTTTATTTTGTATTTACCCCTCTGTTTAAATAAAACCCTTACCTGCATTTGGATCTACCCTCTCTTTGTGTTTTCCCAATACCAATCGTGACAGAAGGACTCCGTCATGCCTAGATCCAGCGGTGTGGGATTTCGAATCGGTTCCCCAGCCACCATGGAGGAACGGAGGGGGAGATTCCGGAACTTAATCACCCTTCATCAAGAGGGAAGTGAGGTGGGTGGCCTGGCGCAATTGTTTTGGACTATGGCAGTCGGGCTAGGTTACAATGATGCAGCACTAAAGGATTTATTTAATAATTGCCTGGATGATCCTTTACCTCAATGGGAGATGAAGGGGTTAGAGATACTGGACTTTTGGGGGTTTACCAATTACCTGCACCATCGTGCCCAGTGGGATGCAACAACCACACCAGAGTGTCCAGACAAGGCTGCCAGCTCAGCCCCACAGCACAAGATGGCCGCCACCCCAACCCCACAGCACAGGATGGCCGCCAACCCAGCCCCACAACCCAAGATGGCCACCAGCCCAGCCCCACAGCCCAAGATGGCCGCCAACCTAGCGTCACAGCCCAAGATGGCCGCCAGCCCAGCACCACAGCACAAGATGGCCGACTCAACGCCACCGACTCCCCATCGTAGAGGGCGGAGGAGGAGACAGGCAGCTACTGTTCCTCAGGACCCTGAGAACGTTCCCGAGCGGGCCGCTGCCGTCCATGAGGCCATGGCCGAGGCCGTTCCCGATGCGGTGCCCGCTAATGTTCCGGAGGCCGAGGCGGTGCCCGATGCAGTCTCCGAGGCGGTGCCCGATGCTGTTCCCGAGGCGGAGCCCGAGGCAGTTCCCGAGGCGGTGCCCGATGCTGTTTCCGAGGCGGAGCCCGACGCAGTTCCCGAGGCGGAGCCCGACGCAGCTCCCGAGGCGGAGCCCGATGCAGTTCCCGAGGCGGAGCCCGATGCAGTTCCCGAGGCGGAGCCCGAGGCGGTGCCCGATGCAGTTCCCGAGGCGGTGCCCGATGCTGTCTCCGAGGCGGTGCCCGATGCAGTTCCCGAGGCGGTGCCCGATGCAGTTCCCGATGCAGTTCCCGAGGCGGTGCTCGATGCAGTTCCCGAGGCGGTGCCCGATGCAGTTCCCGATGCGGTTCCCGAGGCGGTGCCCGATGCTGTTCCCGAGGCGGTGCCCGATGCTGTTCCCGAGGCGGTGCCCGATGCTGTTCCCGAGGCGGTGCCCGATGCAGTTCCCGAGGCGGTTCCCGATGCAGTTCCCGAGGCGGTGCCCGAGGCGGTTCCCGAGGCGGTGCCCGAGGCGGTGCCCGATGCGGTTCCCGAGGCGGAGCCCGATGCAGTTCCCGAGGCAGAGCCCGACGCAGCTCCCGAGGCGGAGCCCGACGCAGCTCCCGAGGCGGAGCCCGACGCAGCTCCCGAGGCGGAGCCCGACGCAGTTCCCGAGGCGGAGCCCGATGCAGTTCCCGATGCAGTTCCCGAGGCGGTGCCCGATGCTGTTTCCGAGGCGGTGCCCGATGCAGTTCCCGAGGCGGTGCCCGATGCAGTTCCCGAGGCGGTTCCCGAGGCACTTCCCGAGGCGGTGCCCGATGCAGTTCCCGAGGCGGTGCCCGATGCAGTTCCCGAGGCGGTGCCCGATGCAGTTCCCGAGGCGGTGCCCGATGCAGTTCCCGAGGCGGTGCCCGATGCAGTTCCCGAGGCGGTGCCCGATGCAGTTCCCGAGGCGGTGCCCGATGCAGTTCCCGAGGCGGTGCCCGATGCAGTTCCCGAGGCTGTTCCCGAGGCGGTGCCCGATGCTGTTCCCGAGGCGGTGCCCGATGCTGTTCCCGAGGCGGTGCCCGATGCAGTTCCCGAGGCGGAGCCCGATGCAATTCCCGAGGCGGAGCCCGATGCAGTTCCCGAGGCGGAGCCCGAGGCGGTGCCCGATGCAGTTCCCGAGGCGGTGCCCGATGCTGTCTCCGAGGCGGTGCCCGATGCTGTCTCCGAGGCGGTGCCCGATGCAGTTCCCGAGGCGGAGCCCGATGCAGTTCCCGAGGCGGAGCCCGAGGCGGTGCCCGATGCAGTTCCCGAGGCGGTGCCCGATGCTGTCTCCGAGGCGGTGCCCGATGCTGTCTCCGAGGCGGTGCCCGATGCAGTTCCCGAGGCGGTGCCCGATGCAGTTCCCGAGGCGGTGCCCGATGCAGTTCCCGAGGCGGTGCTCGATGCAGTTCCCGAGGCGGTGCCCGAGGCGGTGCCCGATGCTGTTCCCGAGGCGGTGCCCGATGCAGTTCCCGAGGCGGTGCCCGATGCGGTTCCCGAGGCGGTGCCCGATGCTGTTCCCGAGGCGGAGCCCGATGCAGTTCCCGAGGCGGAGCCCGATGCAGTTCCCGAGGCGGTGCCCGATGCTGTTCCCGAGGCGGTGCCCGATGCTGTTCCCGAGGCGGTGCCCGAGGTTGTTCCCGAGGCGGCTCCCGAGGCAGTTCCCGAGGCGGGGCCCGATGCAGTTCCCGAGGCAGTTCCCGATGCAGTTCCCGAGGCGGTGCCCGATGCAGTTCCCGAGGCGGTTCCCGAGGCGGTGCCCTATGCTGTTCCCGAGGCGGTGCCCGAGGTTGTTCCCGAGGCGGTGCCCGAGGTTGTTCCCGAGGCTGTTCCCGAGGCGGTGCCCGATGCTGTTCCCGAGGCGGTGCCCGATGCGGTTCCCGAGGCGGTGTCCGTTACAGTTCCCGAGGCGGTGACCACAAGGCCGTGGTGGTCTTCGGCTCCGCCCTGGGAGACTCTGGCGGTGACCACGAGGACGTGGTGGTCATCCGCTCCGCCCTGGGGGACTCTGGCGGTGACCACGAGGACGTGGTGGTCGTCCGCTCCACCCTGGGGGACTCTGGTGATGACCATGAGGACGTGGTGGTCTTCTGCTCCGCCCTGGTGGACTCCGGCCTCGACCACAGAGACGTGGTGGTCTTCCGCTCCGCCCTGGAGGGCTTTGACTTTGACCACAAGGCCATGGTGGTCTTCCGCTCCGCCCTGGAGGGCTCTGGCCTTGACCACACGGCTGTGGTGGTCATCTGCTCCGTCCTAGTGGACGCCTCAACATGTCCTTCATGGACTTATGTTTTGTGTTTTTTGAGTTCTGTTTCTGTCTGTTCCTTTTAGTTTAGTCTGGCCCTCCGTCCCTCCCCCTGTACCTCCTCCGGTCCTCCTCCCTCCTGGTCTCCCGGTTTTATGTATCATTTCTGGTGTTTGTTCCCCTTGTGTTCCTTTTCTGGCCCTCCGTCCCTCCCCCTGAGCCTCCACCTGTCCGCCTCCCTCCTGGTCTCTGTGTCATGTTTTGTCTTTAAGCGTCTGGTAGCCGCTCCGTAGAGGGGGGGTACTGTCACAGTGTCTGGGTTGTTGTTCCCCGGGGTTCCACTAGATGTCCTCCTTCTCACGGTGTCTGTCCCAGATCACTTCCTGTTCCCTTATATGGTCACCTTCCTCCTTGTTACGTGATTGATTGTTCACCCCACCTGTCTCCTGTTTCCCAATTATCCTTCTGTGTATAAATACCCAGTCTGTCTTAGTCTATGTTACGGAGTCCTTGTTTGATGTCATTGCGTTTCAGGTCCATCAGTCTTGCTTTGCCTTACCCTATGTGTCTCATTCTCTCGTTCCACCAGACTTCCTCTACCTTCCCGTTCTTCCGAGTTCCCCGTTTCATCCGGTTCCCTTTTTGTTTGATTTGTCTCTCATGACTGTTTATTTTGTATTTACCCCTCTGTTTAAATAAAACCCTTACCTGCATTTGGATCTACCCTCTCTTTGTGTTTTCCCAATACCAATCGTGACAGACAATGGACCGCTGCCGCTGGGAGTAGGACTTTCAGAGCTGCCTATTGTCATTGGGCTGGTTGGACAACTGGACTACACACATAGATAAACCTGAATAAACAGCTCAAGTTTATAATCAGAGCTTCGGGAGAAAATTAGATGCTTTATGTGTGTCTTTGTTTGTATGTGTGAGGCAAATCTATTATCTGTTCAACTAACTTAGCATGTACATCTAAAAAAAAAGAAAAGAACATCATGCAGTCTTGCTGAAACCACAACGAAGTCACTTGATTTACAACATAATAGCTTGCAATGACTCACAGATGACAAAATGATCCAGATTTTGACTTATTTTTGAGAAACATGAAGTGTTTCGCTGAGCAAAGCTTGCTAACACCACAGAGTTGGTTGCCAGTGTATAGCTATGTGGCTGCTAACGTGTTGTTTAGCATATGAAGTTCAAAGTTGCTGTGAGTTGTTGCTATTTAATTGCACAGGTGAAAAGATATACAGTATTGTTCAAAATAATAGCAGTACAATGTGACTAACCAGAATAATCAAGGTTTTTAGTATATTTTTTATTGCTACGTGGCAAACAAGTTACCAGTAGGTTCAGTAGATTGTCAGAAAACAAACAAGACCCAGCATTCATGATATGCACGCTCTTAAGGCTGTGCAATTGGGCAATTAGTTGAAAGGGGTGTGTTCAAAAAAATAGCAGTGTCTACCTTTGACTGTACAAACTCAAAACTATTTTGTACAAACATTTTTTTTTTCTGGGATTTGGCAATCCTGTGAATCACTAAACTAATATTTAGTTGTATGACCACAGTTTTTTAAAACTGCTTGACATCTGTGTGGCATGGAGTCAACCAACTTGTGGCACCTCTCAGCTGTTATTCCACTCCATGATTCTTTAACAACATTCCACAATTCATTCACATTTCTTGGTTTTGCTTCAGAAACAGCATTTTTGATATCACCCCACAAGTTCTCAATTGGATTAAGGTCTGGAGATTGGGCTGGCCACTCCATAACATTAATTTTGTTGGTTTGGAACCAAGACTTTGCCCGTTTACTAGTGTGTTTTGGGTCATTGTCTTGTTGAAACAACCATTTCAAGGGCATGTCCTCTTCAGCATAGGGCAACATGACCTCTTCAAGTATTTTAACATATGCAAACTGATCCATGATCCCTGGTATGCGATAAATAGGCCCAACACCATAGTAGGAGAAACATGCCCATATCATGATGCTTGCACCTCCATGCTTCACTGTCTTCACTGTGTACTGTGGCTTGAATTCAGAGTTTGGGGGTCGTCTCACAAACTGCCTGTGGCCCTTGGACCCAAAAAGAACAATTTTACTCTCATCAGTCCACAAAATGTTCCTCCATTTCTCTTTAGGCCAGTTGATGTGTTCTTTGGCAAATTGTAACCTCTTCTGCACATGCCTTTTTTTTAACAGAGGGACTTTGCGGGGGATTCTTGAAAATAGATTAGCTTCACACAGACGTCTTCTAACTGTCACAGTACTTACAGGTAACTCCAGACTGTCTTTGATCATCCTGGAGGTGATCATTGGCTGAGCCTTTGCCATTCTGGTTATTCTTCTATCCATTTTGATGGTTGTCTTCCGTTTTCTTCCACGTCTCTCTGGTTTTGCTCTCCATTTTAAGGCATTGGAGATCATTTTAGCTGAACAGCCTATCATTTTTTGCACCTCTTTATAGGTTTTCCCCTCTCTAATCAACTTTTTAATCAAAGTACGCTGTTCTTCTGAACAATGTCTTGAACGACCCATTTTCCTCAGCTTTCAAATGCATGTTCAACAAGTGTTGGCTTCATCCTTAAATAGGGGCCACCTGATTCACACCTGTTTCTTCACAAAATTGATGACCTCAGTGATTGAATGCCACACTGCTATTTTTTTGAACACACCCCTTTCAACTAATTCAACTAATTGCCCAATTGCACAGCCTTAAGAGCGTGCATATCATGAATGCTGGGTCTCATTTGTTTTCTGAGAATCTACTGAACCTACTGGTAACTTGTTTGCCACGTAGCAATAAAAAAATATACGAAAAACCTTGATTATTCTGGTTAGTCACATTGTACTGCTATTATTTTGAACAATACTGTATGCTTTTGAAATGTTTTGAATGTGCATTTGTAGTGTACTTCAAATATTAAAATGTCTATTAAAAAAACTGTACTTGCAGAAAGTATAATATCATATTAATGAAATAAACATCCACTTAAGTGTCCTTAAGGAAAGTTCACGTATTTCATTACTGTTTCTTAACACACTTAAGTACAGTTTAATAATATAATATAAAATTCTTTCCTAACATTGTGTTCAGGATGAAGACAATGCAAAGACAACAACTTGGCACTGCACAGCGTCTTGATGTTTTCAGATAAATCTTTATCATTTGGTTTCTGCATCAACTTTCATGTTCGCCTCTCTCATAAACACTATGGGCCCTATCATACACCCGGCGTAAGGTGCAGCGCAAGTGTGTTTGCTAGTTTCATTCCGGCACTGTTCGCATTTTCCCATCCAGTGCCACGTCTTTAAATAGCAAATGCATTTGCGTGTCTAAAAAAGAGGTGTGTTCAGGCGCATTGCTGGTGCATTGCTATTTTAAGGAGCTGAAAATAGACTGCGCCATAGACCAACTCAAGCCTGGTCTAAAGTCTGGCGCAATGTTTTTTCTTTGTTATTCAAAGAGCTTGTTAGTATAGGCAGGTCCACAACATGCGAACACGCTGCTTATTAAACACAGGGATGCAGAGCAGCACACAAACATGGCAAATATAAAAAATTAAAGGATTGCAATGCATAAGAATTTTTTGTAGACTAATTAAATATATATATATATATATATATATATAAATGCCTACACGTCATAATGGATAGTCATCACATGTATCAGAATTAGGCAGCTCTGTTTCATCCCGGAGACGCGTTCTGTCTTTGTGCTTGCCAAATTCTGCCGTGTAAATAGCAAATCTGTCATGGCACGAGCGCACCTGGCTCTTAAAGGGAGTGGAAGATGAGACCCTGATTGTTTTATTGCACGTTATGCCCAACCCATTACTCATTAAGAGATAGGGACAACCCATTTAGACCATGTGCCCGTGCGCGTCAACCGTTTTTCCGTCGTTAAAATAGCAAAAGTGAATTTGGACACGCCCAGAGTGCACCTGTGCAGTGATAAACAGGTAGTGATGTAGAATTGGTGGGCAGGGCTAAAAAGGCAATGATGTAGAATTGGTGGGCGGGGCTAAACAGTTAGTGATGTAGAATCGGCAGGCGGGGCTAAATAGGCAGTGATTTAGAATCGTTGGGCGGGGCTAAACAGGCAGTGACATAGAATCGGTGGGCGGGGCTAAACAGGTAGTGATAGATACAGACGGTTGGTCTGGGAACGCCCCCGGGAACGAAATAAACGGGACAATCACGCCGAAGAGTTGCTGTGTCGTTTTCTGTACCTCCAATAAACTAACAAATTATGAATTGAAGTTCTACATCCTTCCTAATAAACATACAGAGCCGGAAAGGATTACAAAATGGCTACAAGCAATAAGTTGTGAGGATGATCAAGGGAAGTTGTGGAATCCCAAGACTAAGCATGTGTGTGTGTGCAGTCGGCATATCATCACAGGCAGGCTATATTAACATCGTGTTCATTATTAACGCTATCAAAACTGTGTAAGGTTGTTTCAGAAAGTGGATGCATATATAATTAGCCTTATCATTCTACCTTAAGCAAACTATGTAACGTTAGCCTAGTGTCGAACATAAACCCACTTAAAAAAGCATGTGGACACGTAACAACTTAGTTTTGTGTCAGAACTTTTACACTTTCATTCATAAATTCACCCCGTCTGTGTTTGCGAAAAGATTAAATCGTGGAATCCAGTCAAAAATAGAGCTTGCTGTATAAAGCAGAACGTCACGGGATTTGGCTATTTTTGAATGAATACATCTATATTAGGGCTGTAAAATGAATCAAATATCGATATGGACTAGTGTATATGAATATTAAAGTTAAAAGAGACTACAATTGTTCTACGTGTCTCTGGGAACAAGCGTCGGTTCAATATGTGCATTTTGCCATTCAGTTACACCAGATGACTGCAATGTTTTCCCCCACGCCGACTCCGCCCTCGCCACACCCCCAGCTATGACTAGATGCCGACTGTATCGATGTAGAATAGGTGGGTGGGGCAAAACAGGTAGTGATGTAGAATCGGTGGGCGGGGCAAAACAGGTAGTGATGTAGAATCGGTGGGCGGGGCAAAACAGGTAGTGATGTAGAATCGGTGGGCGGGGCTAAACAGGTAGTGATGTAGAATCGGTGGGTGGGGCAAAACAGGTAGTGATGTAGAATCGGTGGGCGGGGCAAAACAGGTAGTGATGTAGAATCGGTGGGCGGGGCTAAACAGGCCGTGGCATAGAATTTGTGGGCGGGGCTGAACAGGCAGTGATGTAGAAGGAGGCAATGAGAAAGTTTTGAGTTCTGAAACTTACAGGATGTTTTTATAATACAATGAACTCTAATATGTCACAAGATCATAATGAGCATTGTTTAAGTTCAGTAGACAGCGCACGCATGCCGAATGTAAACAACGCTGATCACACTGATTATATTCTCTCCAAAATAACGGAAGACTTGAGGACAAGAATTGCTGGATAAATTTAGTTATTATTGTTTCTTTGCACACAAAAAAGTATTCTCGTAGTTTTGTAAAATTACGGTTGAACCCCGGATGTCAAATGGACTAATTTGTGGTATCGTTGATCGTGGTAACATCATTGCGATCTATGGAGGGTCAGAGAGCTCTCAGATTCCATCAAAAATATTCTAATTCGTGTTCAGAAGATGAACAAAGGACTTAGGGTTTGGAACGACATGAGGGTGAGTAATTAATGACAGTATTTTCTTTTTTGGAAGAACTATGTCTTTAAAAACTAAGCTCAGGATCCATTCCAGAGAGAATTATGATGCATTCGGAAAATCTCTGAATTAATCCACGAATTGCGATGCAGCCCTAGTTGCAGCGTGCTTTCAGAAACACTCCACCTTCCCCAGCTCCACCTGTATAGATCTGCTATGGGTGGATCATGTATGCTATGGGGGTCATTCATGTTATATGTGTAGCAAAGGTATTTCTTATATGTTCACAGCAGCATGTCTGTGGATATATTGGCAGATCTACTATGCTAAAACCAAATACATTAACATTTCCATAACCATGCTTAACTTTCTGAGAGTTCTTGTGACAGAAATGTATGTATGTATTTCTGCTTTGCATATACGACTCAATAGTTGTCTTCAGTAAAATCTATTTCTTTCTTTGTTTTCCATCCATCAGGCCAAAATCTTTCTGCAGGATGAGTTATGAAGTGATGTTTAATAGGTTTAGGGTTTTCTTCAATCCCTCACTGTAAGCATGAGCAGTAAAATAGTGGTGCTTGTTTTAGCCAACACCACTAAACATATATCTCAGCGTGATAAAACAAGCCATATATATCTTAATAAAGATATAAGACATGGAAAGAGTCAAGAAGTGTAACAAAGAGATGTTTGCTAAAGAATTGAAAACGAAAGGACAAGCTGGAGGCTTCTGGAGGCTCTAGGAAAGAAAGAAAGAAAGAGTTGAGGGGAAAAATGCCTCTCCAGAAAGTCAGCTGCCACTAAATCGCTGTTGTCATGTTGATGACTGTTGTGGGTTTGCCTTTAATGTATTCAATCCCTCATAGATGTGAGATTCATTTCATGAACCCATATATCAATCCATTAAACGTCCCTTAATGGTGCCAGGATGTTTCTAAACCAAAGCGCATTAGAGTCTGCAAACACATGACTAATTGCAAAAGAGCAGCTTTTCTCTGTAACATCCCAAGGGCGCTTTTCTGTTTAACAGCAAAACCACAGTGTAGGGCCATCGAGAACTAATAAAACTATGAAAATAAAACAAGTGGGTCTCATGGACAGCACAGCGGTCACATGAACTTGAATGTCTTTGTTCTTCTTCTTAAATGGCTGGCTTGCTTGAAAGTCAGAGGCAAACCAGATGAAATTCAGAGCTGTGTGATATTTAGTCTTTCCTGCAGGCTTTCCATGAGGCCAAGAGAAGGTGACATTAATCTTCAGTACTGTTCTCTGGCACAGCGGTGTCCGGACAGATGATGCCAGGTAAATATCCATTTTTGCGGGGCTGAGCCCGAGGGCGGCCATAAATTCATAACTAATTGGCTAAATTTCTTCTTTGTTTTTAACAAGCCCACCATGGTCTTCTGCACAGGGAGCTGTTGGAGGAAAGAGGTACTTTGTAAAGCCTTCAGTTCTGCTCTCATGCTGCATTGACTATCAGCAACATGAACATCATGTCATAAACCGGCACAAAGCCATTAAGAAACAGCAATAAAAACGCTTCGATATATAGGGGCTGTCACACATAGAGGTTAAATGGCTGTATGCTTTTTGCTTGACTGGCATTAGATCACATGAGCGTTTTCTTCACTCATTGGTTGATGCTTAGTGTTCGCACAAACTTGAACTTAACTAACTCGCTGCCAATGTGAATAACCCTTTTTCAGTGTCTACTTCATTGTAGAAGGCCGACTTAATCAAAAACCTTCATTCAAATATTTGTAAATGTTTTAAATTAGACACAGAGGCTTGCTCTGAACCACAGATGATTTTCAGTGAGGCATTGCATTCAACTTTATGCTGTAGCCGATTATCATACATGTGCTGAACTCATGTGTTTGATTTGCAGCTTGTAGCCTGCTCATAGTTATTATCAGTTATGAAACACCTCTGATGCGCTTCAAGCTCTTTCTAAAGACCTTTTGTTAGAAGGTCGATTATAATATCACAGCATCGGCATTCACATGATGATAGATTTTCACTGAGTCTGTGCTCTAATGTGTAATTTTAATCTGAACCGATCTAAAGGATAATACAATAACTCGAAACGAGTGGGGAAACTTTTATCAGGTACTGCAAAGATAAGAAAGGATGAGGAGGGTTTGTGGTGAGTAATTTCTACTCTAAACTAAAGGAGAACGATCCGTGAGCTGTTCTGTTAACTAACTGAAGGAATCCTCCTACAAGAACCACAAATATCTTTCCGACCAGCGAGGAACAAAGAGACTAATTTCAATTTCAAATTTAAAAACCTTTATTTTTAAGCATGCAAAATAAACTCTGCCCTGAAGAAAGACCATTTATTTGTCCATGCGGTGCATGACACATCCACAAAAGTTTTGTTTTGCACTGGATACCTGATAAATTCATGAGTAAACATTTTGCTTTCGGCAACCCACTGAAAAGGTTTTCCCTACCTCTTTAGAGAAAGGTTCATTTGAATATAATGAATAATACATGAGTATAAAGCTATAAAAGCACAATGGAAGACGGTCCAAATATCTGCGAAGTTTCATGTACTAAACAGCATAATTTGAATAGTTTATCAGGCACAAAGATGCTTTCATTACGAGCAAAGATATGATGCTTTTTCACAGATAATGCTTCTCAGTCCAAAACATTGTTGACAAATTAGTGAATCTCACAAAGAAATATATTTGTTTTTTTTTTCCCCACATATACATTCCGCATTAAATTTAGCCTTTTGGTTTATGCTAAATATTTCTTTTTTTCTTTTTGATCAGGTGAAATATAAATTCCTGACTGTCTTTGTGAGATTCACTCAAAGACTAAATAGTCTGTATCTTTTGACAAACATATGCTGCGTAAAATCATGTTATCCAGACAGTGAAGTGAAGTCCAGCACATCGGCACAACACATCAAGCATATTTCTTTTCAGTCTTGCACATTTGGAAACAGTATTCGGAAACTGAGCAGGGGACCGTTCAGCACGACGGCCCCGGCTTCATCTGTATCTTATCACCGTAAAGTCCCTTAAACAGAAAAAGCTGGGGAACATATGAGGAACTGAGCCAGACTGAGTCTTCAAAGAGCGAACAGGCTTGACGGAGGAGGGGTCTCGCTCAGCGGCCCTCGTGAGGCCTGGTTCTCATCATTCTGACAATAAAAAGGAGTGGAATAAAAACAAAGCAAAACGTCTCTTTTGAGCAAAAAAAAAAAAAAAAAAAAGGAGCCAGAGATTTCTGCAAACTGGGTCTCTTTCTTCAAAAGATCCTCCTTCTAGAGCTTAGAGGAGGTTATCCTCCTGCTGGAAAGCTTTCGGAGAGAAAATCCGGCACATTCTTCGCAGACTCCCTGTGGATAGAGGGACAGAAAGGACCATAGAATGCTGCTAATACGGTTGCTCGCGAAAAACTGCATTCACTTCCATAAAAACAGGGTTGCAGGAGCATGCAATAAAACAGTTCTCAAAACTTCACAACCACATGTTACACATATATAAGATTTGTCTCGTTTTGAAGCAGGCCAGCCTCTTAAATCTAATGAACAAGGCACTTGAGCACCAGAGAGTTGGGCAATAATCCAGTACAGGACAATGGAGACTAGTGGGGGGTTTGTTGGTGGTGGTCAGAGTTACTTTATGGCTTCTGCCCTTTTATTGGGCTAATCCTCAAACATCCCATGATGACTGAGAAGCAAATGCATCTCGGGGCCAATTCTGTGCAGACTTGAGGGGGAGGTGTGCTTGTTATAAAGGCTTCAATGAGACAGGCAGTACGTGCTTTTCACAAGAAATGTGCCTACCTAAATATATCTAAATGTTCACCACCAGTTGGGGAAAGTTACTTTTAAAAGTAATGCATTAGAGTATCGCATTGCTCCATAAAAAGTAACTTATTGCATTACTTAGTTACTTTTTATGGAAAGTAATGCATTTTGCTACTTTTGTCTCATCTGGGCTGGGCATGCTTGTTTGTTTTTCAATAACAAAAAACCCAAAAATTAAATTTTGGCAACTATAAGGACCCCTTTCACACCAAAAGTGACTTTAATAAGCCTCATGCTTAAAAAAGTGCAAAGACTCCCGATTTCTCTCAACATGGGGACCGGAGAGATGTTAGTGAATACATGGGATCACAAAGTAACTTGCATTACTTGTTTGAAAAAGTAACTCAGATATTTCATTGTAAATGTAAAAGTAATGCATTACTTTACTAGTTACTTGAAAAAAGTAATCTGATTACGTAACTCGCGTTACCCACAACACTGTTCGCCGCACAAGTGGATGCTAAATGCAATAGAAAAACTAGTTCATATAAAAAGCTCAGTTCGGGAAGAGCTCACACGTCAGCTGTTGTAGAGACTTGCGACAGTCTGGGATCGGAGTCGATCTCGTATCGGTAGTGGTACCCTTCCCAGACTTCCCGGCATGCGTCGCGCATATCGTAGATGCGCTTCTTAATACCTTTGCGGTTCAGGTAGAGCACAAAGAGAAACATGAGCCCGACAAATCCCAGCACGAGACCCAGGAACACGTAAGACGTCTGCAGTGCGAGATTGTCACTTTCTCCCGCCTTATGGCAACCCAACTCCAGTTGACCTAACGCCAGTAGCGACGTGTTCTGCAAGGCGACTGGGAACACGCAAGTCAGGCGCTCGACGTCCACCACTCGCGCTCGTGAGCTGTTCAGCCAGGCGGCGAAAGGCTCGATGTCGCATGTGCAGGTGTAAGGATTCTCCCCCAGGTGGAGCCTCACTGAACGCATCTGCTCCAGCTCTTTTAGAGCCTCTTCACGCAGGGTCCTGAGGGCGTTGTGGGTGAGGTCGAGTTCCTGGAGGTGATCCAGTCCTGTGAACGTCCCGTTATGGATGGACACTATCGAGTTGTTGCCAAGCTGAAGGCGCCGCAGGCCGACAAGATGGCAAAAGATGCCCGGGGGCAAGTAGACAAGGCCGTTACTGGACAGATCCAGTCCCAGCAGGTCTTCCAGGCTGCTCCAGCGAAGAGAGGTGGCTAAAAAAATGATGGACGAGTGGTTGTAAAGAGCCCGACTGAGGTTGAGCTCCCTCAGCATACGGCTCTGGACGGTGAACGCCTCAGGATGGATGACGGCCAGCTGGTTGTTGCTGAGGTCCAGCGATCTGAGGCTCCGCAGGCTAGAAAATGTGCGAGACTTCACCTCAGAGATCCTGGAGAGGAGAAAAGGAACATTTGACACTACAATTGTAAAAAATAAAGGTGGGTTTTGCCATTGAAGAACCTTTCAGTGAAGAACCATTTTCTTGTGTCAAGAACCTGTATCCAAATTAATCCTTTATCCACAATAAAAGACTCCTTACACAAGTCTTTGCATTAAGGTTATTACTCAGAACTACAACAGATATTGAGGGGTGTGGGTTTATTTGGTTGTTTTATACCATGTCAGCATCTTAGACCAGTTTCATGGCAAGAAAGGGGTAAAATTAGATAAATGTTTTCCTGCCGAGGGAACATTTTGAATAAAACGGTTTACATTTGGAAGGAAAACATTCAACCAATATTATGACTGATTCGATTTTCAAATCTAGGGTGGTGTTTATATGGTTCTGCTTTCTTTTAATTGAGCTACATGCTATATACATGAGGATGTGAGAATAAACCTGTAGACTTTTAACATCTTAAAGCTTTAGTACTGTAAAGTCATTCAAATGATGGAAGGATTCTTACACTGGTTGAAGAAGATCCCATATTGATTCACCATAACTTTATCTTAAGATATCCTTGTTACAGTCAGTGTTGGGGAGTAACTAGTTACATGTAACTAAATTACCTAACTGAATTACAAAATAAATGTATCAATTACAGTTACTTATGAAGTATTAACGATCACAAACTGGGTTACATATTATTTAGTTTTTTTTCACCCACACACACACGTTTAATTGTTTTAATTCATAAATTGCAATGACTGCTCTAAAATATGAGACACAATGTTTCAAGAGTTTAGACACTTGCTTATTCAATAACAGTTTTATTTTCTATATTTGGTTTTATGTATATATTTTATTACATATATACACACACACACATATATATATATATTTATTTACACACTTTTTTTCAAGCCATTGTTAGATGCCAGTGTTTCCGGTGATAATTATGCAAGATTTGATTTCAAAAACAGTATCATATATATGAAACTGTTTCTTGTTTTGGTTTTAAATCTGTATTTATGCTCAGAATGATCTTAAAGTCAGTCAGATTTTGTAGTGGCTGTGCTTTAAAATTGAATTGTTATGTTACATTACTTTAATAAAGTAACTGAAATACACTACTACATTTAGTAACTAGAAATCTGTAACCTATTACAATTCCAAAGTAACCTTCCTTCCACTGGTTACAGTGTAATTAAACATTTAAGTAATTACTAATATTAATTAACTGCATGCAGGCTACTTACTATATGATCAGGGTTAGGATTAAGGTTACTTGCATGCAATTATGCATAATTTATTGTTATAAATGTAAGGTGTAACAAGGAAAGCTTAAAAATAAAGTGTTACCCAACTTTACTCTAACAGTTGTTTTACATAGTAACATAGTATGTAACAGTTGTTAACAGTATTTTAAGGGTCAAATGAACTACTAGCTTCTTCGAAGATGTATCGTTGCGTTACCTGTTGTTAGACAGAGACAGATTGGTCACGTTCTCCAGTCCCTGGAAAGACTCGGGTCCGATCTGGCTGATGTGGTTTCCGGTGATGAAGAGGTTTCTGGTGTAGCTCGGGATGCCGCTCGGTATGTCCCGCAGATCTTTGGAGACGCATTTGACCGTGAGCGCGGCTTCCGAGCACTCGCAGCCGGCGGGACACAGCGACGCGCCCGCGGACAGCGCCGCGCGCAGCAGCCCCAGCACGAGCGCGCACCGAGCAGACGCGAGCATGCTCAGCTACCAGCAAAACCGCATCAATCTGACTCAACAGATGCCCTCGTTCAGCGGCTGTGCGCCCGCTTCTCCAGAGTGTCTCTCCAAGTGCTCCTCGCTCTTAACCTCTCTCAGAGATGCCGAGTCTCCCCGCGTGCTCGACTTCTTTGCATTCCAGAAACTCATGTGTGAATGAGAGCCAGACACTTTATTTCCATGAGAAAAGGAGGTTCTCTGTGTGGGGCGTTTGATCCGCTCTCTCAAACAATGCGACTGAATCCCTCTCCCCAATCAGCAGGGAGGAGCTTTGACTCGCACCTCTCCCTACAGACCGATACCAGCCCACACTCTTGACTGATGGGCTTAATTAAGAGTGATTAAAGCTCATCTAAAGATTAAGATGATCTCTTACTTTAGCTGATCTTTACTCCAGTACTGTAGCTCAGGGTGTGCGGTTCACTGCCCAAGCACTTAAAACAGTTGTTCAACTGTTGCTTTTTTGTGGTTCTTTGGAGGTCGATAAAGCTCTTGATGTTTCAGTGGATCTTAGTTTGGGGGTGGGGCCCTCGAGGGGGCCTCAGTAAACATTCAAAGAGGGCAGTATTAACACACACACACACACACACACACACACACTAGCGCTGTCGAACGATTAATCGCGATTAATCGTGTCCAAAATAAATACAGGTTTTTATTTACACAATATACAGCATGTGTCTGTACTGTGTATATTTATTATGTATGGCTATATAAACATACACATGCATGTATACATTTAAGATGTAAACATGTATTATTCTTTCAAAATATATACTGCATGTGTGTGTCTTTATATATATGAAATAAATATACACAGTACACACACATATTATGTAAACAAAAGCTTTTACTTTGGATGCGATTAATCACAATTAATCGTTTGACAGCACTAATATATATATATATATATATACATACACATACTTTTTATGTACTGTTTATTTTTTGTATTCAAATGAATTTTTATATTTTCTGCTTAATGTTCATTTTCAATAAATTTCAATAATTGTTTATTTCAATAAAATGCGTGAACGCCCAAACACACAAACACTTTTAATTAAATGCCATTATTATTATTATTATTCATGATTATTTGTGAAATTTATGTTTTTCATTGTTTGTTTTTTTACATTTATCTCCTCAACCATTATAGTCAGACATATTTAACTATGTTAAAAAAAGGTCAGTTGAGAAAGGAGTATAACTTTTGGATATAAAAATTCTGCAACTTGTTCACGACCTAAAAAACAAAAAAACAAACAAAAAATACTTAAATATAATAATTATAATACTAATATTATAACTATTTATTATTTGAATTATTGATATATGACAGCCTTTGTTTCTGTTGTTAAAATAGAGGAAGATGTAAAATCATATCTTCTGGTGGTCTTTAAACATGGCCTGAGCTCTGAATCATCACTGGATATTCAGTGTAATTGGCTTCTGAGTTCTTATTAGGTTTTCTGAAGAGGAATCCACTGCTTTGTTTATGTCTGGACGATCAGTGTTTTTGTATGTTGGGAACATTGATCTGATATCCCTCACTCCACAGGACTCCTGATGCTTTGAAGTCGGCGGGGGTCTGCTGAACTGAAGGGGGACAATAAGCTATGAATCCAGCAGGCCGCTCTTTTGCCTGCTGACTCAAGTCATTTGTTCTCTAGCACATTTAAACATTTCCAGGGCAACCGCTCAAAGCAGTGCACAAAAAACAACATTCAAAACTTTATGAAATGCATGCATTTGAAGTCAAACTTTAAGTCTAGAGTGCGAACTGTTTTGTCCAGTTGTGACATATATAAATAAAACCCATGGTATAATTTAATAGTAAACATTTTATTGATCAATAATGCATGAACATTAAATGTCATAAATTATATCGTTGGCAGAATGTGTTTGAAATTTGATGATAATTATGCAACACTGCTCAATTTAAATGACTTAGGAAGGCGATTATATGTGTCCGTTGGTTTCTGATGACAGCATATGGGCTTTTTCCATCTGAGTTCTTGCTGTTGGATGCAGGCTTGGAGGAAATACACTGTGCAAACTCCGATAGCTCAATTTTAAAATCACCATTACTGGCTTCTTGGGAGAAAAGAACGGAAAAGACAATGAAAGCCCAAAACCAATTTCTAAAATGAAATCAGATAACACACAGTCATCTTTCTTCACATCCCTATATTACAGTTTAGTGTAGAAGCTCATTGCCTTATGAATATAAAACTACATGGCCAAACATTTTGAATAAAAAAAGGCCTTGTTGAGTGTTTTGACCCTGTTTCCAGTTGTCCATGTGTTCTACTGAATGCATGAGATTGTTAGGGTAAAATCAACAACAAAAGCATTTTGCTGTTCATATTTATCTAGGACTCAGCAGCAAAGCATCTACTCATGCAGGCATTACCACACACACAGACTACAAAATACATCATTACAAAGACTTTAAGAAGCTCATATTAAAATAAGCATTTGATTATTAGCAGTTAATCCCAGAACAAACAACCTTTGAGTGTCAACCATCCGTATATCAGAGCCTTTGAGCATCAGACACATGAGCACAACACATGCAGCTAATGCATCTGCAGGAGGTAAGAGGTGACCGTGCCATTATTACTGGAGGTCTGCTTGTTTGTGGTTGTGCAAAGTTCATGTCATGACAGGCTTAACAGCAGTGCATGTAAAGAAAACACCTGCAGCTCATTTCTACGCACAGGGAAGTTTTGAACGAGCAAACAGGCAGAAACCAGAATATGTAATCTGCTAATAAAACTGTTTAAATGACAGAAAGCAATCAATCAATTAAAGCTGCTGTAGGTAACTTTTGTAAATATATATTTTTTACATATTTGTTAAACCTGTCATTATGTCCTGACAGTAGAATATGAGACAGATAATCTGTGAAAAAAATCAAGCTCCTCTGGCTCCTCCCAGTGGTCCTATTGCCATTTGCAGAAATACATCGCTCCCGGTAAAAAATAACCAATCAGAGCTGCGGTCCGTAACTTTGTTTGTGTTCAAAATGTAGAAATATGTATATAATAAGTGAGTACACCATGAATCCATTTTCCAAACCGTGTTTTTAGCTTGTCCTGAATCACTAGGGTGCACCTATAATAAGTGTTTATATTCGGACTATTTTAGATTGCTTCGGGGAAACCGCGGCGGAGTAACCCAGTACCTTTGTGATTCTTCATAGACATAAACAGAGAGAAGTAGTTCCGGCTACGATGTTCTTCCACAAGACGCAAGCAGTTCTGTTTATTAACCGCTAGAGCGTCAAAAGTTACCTACCGCAGCTTTAAGTGTCACTTTCTGGAGGATAGCCAATGGGCTCTCTTTGCTTTTTAAATTATCGAACAAAAAGATGAAGAAAATCTTAACTTTTTCATATTCATTAAGTTAAAAACAATGATATATTTTTTGAGCGGTCTTACTTGTTAGACACAACCTTGTTATCATTTCTTCAGCCCAAAAAGTGATGTTACTTTCAACAGAACAGAAGTAATTTAGAAAACTAAGAAATTCACTTCATGTTCTCAATTTGACAAATTATTAAGTGTTGACTTATACTTTTAAAGAAAAAAAAAAACGATATTAAAAACTATATTGATTTTCTATGTCATGAGAATTGGCTAGCCACATTTGCAAGCCTGTTATATATATATATATATATATATTTTACATATAAATCACACAAAGCTTGTAAACATGTAGATCTGGATTAATTCCTGGTAACATTGTTGCAAGCTAAAAAAATGTTTTCAGAGTTTCAGAGAGGAAATGGGAAGCGCTGGGCTGCTGTGATGACCTAAACAGTCAAACGTGCTTCTGATCCACTAGTTCACGTCTTTGAAGACAGGAAAGCTGTCAGTAAGAACATCACACTTCACACAGGATCTCTAATGTGATCAAATCTCTCTCTCTCTCACACACACACACACACACACACACACAAGCCCATCTGAAGACACTCCACCAACACAACACACACTTGACTACCTGCTGCTCTGGGCAACACTTCCAAAGACTGAGAGAGTGTGAAGAGAGGAAGGAGAAGGACAAATGTGAGAAGAGAGCAATAGAGAAGAGAAGAGGTCTAGGATTCGATCAGTTCATGAATACAGTTGAGACAAACTAACAGAGTGCTGTGCTCTGGATTCAAGTAATTAAGATTAGATTTCACTCAGTCAGACTTTGGGCCTATTTTTCTTTCTGATTATACACCAAACGAGTAAAACACTTGCACCTAAAATCAGTAACAAACAAAAATATATTCTGTATAAAATACAGCTTGTGATTAGCAGAAAGATTTTCAAGATAATGAAAACATTAATTTTACTTTCATTAGTTACAAGTTTGACTACAATTACAATAAAAACAGCAGTATTTTTGAGAGCCCATTTTGACCCCAGGTTAAATTTTCTTCCCAATTCTACACTAATTAAGCAATTCAGATGAACAGTGAATCTCACAAAAACAGGCCACATTTACAACCCAAATCAGAAGGAAATAAAACTATACTTTGTACATAAAAAAAGAAGCCTGTTAAAAAAAAAAAGTTCCCTCCACATACAGCTTCTACTATTGTTACAATAAAAATACTGCATTAAAAATAAAGCAGTCCTGCAAGTACTACAGTGATGTATAAATAAAATTTATCTAATCGTATATTAAAATAATGAATAACTCCATTATACAGTAGGAACTGTGTTTAAATGCCATGCAATAATATCACTTGCAAAAGATATTAAAACAAGATTAATTTCTTTTTTTTTTTATTCAGCCATTTTTCTTTTTGATTTTGGGGTGAAATAATGACCTGGATGTGTGCTTGACAGATTTCAGCGATTGATGAGCAATGTTCAAATCCTGAACCTTACATAGAACATAAATCACGTTATCCTTTATCATTATTATTATTTTTTTAGATGTGATATGATTGTTAGACTAGGCATATTGTGCCATAATACCAAGTCAATAGTCAACATAACAAAATACCCGTGATAATACTTGTGAAAACAAACAACGGAAACATTAAATATATCATTTAATAGTTCAAGATTGAAAGAGTAAAGCTTTCAAACAGAACATCCAAAACCCCTGCAATGTGAATCAAGTGTTCCTCAGGACAACAAAGACGTATTAAAGGCATCGTTTACTTTCCTTCATTCCTGGTCTTACTGTGCAGGATTTATTAGTGCATTTTAGAAAACTAAATGTCTGTCTTCATAACCTTTCCTCAAAAGAACTGAAACAACTGTCACACAGACTTCACCAAGGCCTTCGTGTTCACGTCTGGTCTTTTCTGCGATGGAATGCATGCTTTCTTTCCTAATTCAATCAATTCCCAATGGATAAAATCAAGTCCTATAGCTACATTTTACACTTTTTTAAATGCATCACATTCAACTTGAGAAGGCAATTTCATAATGGTTTATAATGCAATATAATAATAGTAAATTAATGCAATAACAATAACAGCTGGCCAAAGACTGCTTTTCAATACGTAATGCGAACAAGATTTGCTAATTGATTAACTAGCCATTTTTGAATGCTAATCTCCATTAGTAATTCAATTTTTGTAAAAAAAAACAATTACACTTTAAAGCATGCCAAGCTACAATATTAAAAGCTGCTTATGTTGCCAGTAAAATGACTAAAAGGGTACTTCTAAAATAAAGTGTTAATTGAAATAAGCTTTCGTATTGATAGTAAGACTTTTAAAAGGAAATCCATCTTCCAGAGTATCTTAATATACAATGCATTGTTTCTGCAATAAACTATGTTCTCAGAAAGAACACAGCATCATTAGAAATTCATATTCAAGTTATATTTAAAATATATTTATATACAAGTTATAGTGTTATATTTCCTAAACAGCAGTTAAAGTTTGGAGATCAAAGTCTAACCAAACGATAAAAGAGCACCATAACCCTCCAACCCCCTTTGGAAGACAGGTTTTGAGAATAGCGTTTCGTACATCACCACAAGATGTAGACGCCATGGCGTGTTTGCTGTCTCTACCCTAAGACGAAGAGGTCTAGCGTTTGATTTTGGATGTTGAGCTCCTCGATGCTCTGAAGAGCTGGACGTTCACTGGAGTCCTGCTGGAGCTGGAGTGACGGGTCTCTGATGGGTGGCGAGCCCGTGCGTCTGTGTGTGACCACGCTGGGTCATCGCAGGTTTAGAGACAGAGTCACAGCCACGATCACAATGGTCAAGATGCAGAAAGGAAGCCAGGTCTTCAGGAAGCCTACGCAACTGTGGAAAGAGAGAGAGAGAGAGAGAGAGAGAGAGAGAGAGAGAGAGAAAACGTCTGTGTGAGAGCCAGATAGAATTTTCAATGAAGATGAAAACATAAAAGAAACTAGTTTATGACATGCTTGTCTATACAATGATGTAGAGGTAGATGTAGATTTGCCAAAGACACTGTCATGCTGTTTTAAAGTGTTGTGTCTCCAAGTAAAAAATAGGGATGCACTGACAACATTTTTTCAGAACTGATCCGATCCGGAAAATCGTCTGATACCGATCCGATACCAGCAAAGTTTTTTAAAATGAATGTAGAATTTCTATACTTATGTGTGTTGACCTGATCGTCACACAGTAGCATGTTAAATCTGTGCAATATTTTATTGAGACTTTTCTTTTAACAGTTTTAAATCTCAGTTATTGTGCACTCTTACAGAGAGTTTCATAATTTCGTAACTATGGAACGGCTTCAGAACACTTTATGGAAACTTTATGGTTCTTTGTATTGTTTTTGTGCTTTCATTGGGCTTAACCATAACACAATAGTGTATGCACAATATTGGATTTGGATTGGTCTCGTCTGTCATCGAGAATTTGCCTCAATTATATTTATTGTTGTTTATGTT
This sequence comes from Carassius auratus, assembly GCF_003368295.1. Classification (NCBI taxonomy): domain Eukaryota; kingdom Metazoa; phylum Chordata; class Actinopteri; order Cypriniformes; family Cyprinidae; genus Carassius; species Carassius auratus. Next base: position 3,873,379 of record NC_039261.1, read on the forward strand.
CCACCACAAGCTAACGCAAAGACAGCCATTAGCGATCTCTCCCAACACATCTCATCTGTTGAAAACTCCAACCCTGATACATCTGTCATCGTGTTAGGTGATTTTAACCACACAAAACTGTCATCTGAACTCCCAAACTACAAGCAACAAGTCACTTGCCACAGCAGAGATAGCAAAACACTGGGTCACTGCTACATCTCTGTTTCAGATGCTTACCGGGCATTCCCGAGGGCTCCGCTGGGGAGGTCTGACCATGCTGTGTTGCTTTTCATTCCAAAAGTACACACAAAAGCTTAAATTCGTTAAGAAAACATCCAAATCGGTCAGGTCCTGGTCCATAGATGCCATTGAAACGCTTCAAGGGTGTTTCGAATGCACAAATTGGGACATATTCAGTGCAGCTTGTGACTCCCTCGACGAACGAGGAAATATGCATCCCCACCGAGACAGAGACATTCTATGGCAATAAAAAACCATGGTTCTCCAAAGACTTCCATCTCTTACGCAAAGAAAAGAACTGTGCATACAAAAGTGGAGACAAGAGTCAATACAGAATTGCCAAATATAAACTACGAGATGCTATAAGGAGAGCAAAGCAGAGTTATGGAACGAAACTGGAACAACAATTTTCATCAAGCAGCTCAAGATCAATATGGGAAACTTTCAAGTTCATGACAGACTACAAAAAACGCCCCATCTCCCCCCTTAACAGTGATCCAAGTCTCCCAGACATATTAAATAACTTTTATGCAAGATTTGAAAAACCTACCTCACCAGTCATTCCCCCCGACCCCATTTCAACACCACCCTTCTGCATCCAGGAGGATGAGGTGAGAACTACACTTAAGAGACTTAAGATCAGGAAAGCAGCAGGGCTGGATGGGATCAGTCCTGCTTTGCTTAGCCATTGTGCAGCTCAATTGGCGCCTGTTTTTTCCACCATTGTTAACACCTCATTAAGCCAATGTACAGTCCCACAATGCTTTAAATGCTCCATCATTATTGCTGTGCCTCAAAGATCACCTGCCTCAATGACTTCAGACCAGTTGCCCTAACATCTGTGGTAATGAAAGCATTTGAACGGATTATTCTGGCATACCTGAAATTCTGCACTTCCTTGAAGATGGACTCATATCAATTCACCTACCAAGCCAACCATTCCGTTGAGGATGCAATCAGCATAGCACTCCACCATACCTTGCATCATCTGGAATCACCAAAGACCTATACACGCATCCTGTTTATAGACTTTAGTTCCGCTTTTAACACTATTAATCCATTTAAACTCTTTACCACACTCTTGGACATGAACATTGCCCCAGCCATATGCCACTGGATAAGGAGCTTCCTGTGGAATAGATCACAGAGGGTGAAAGTTAATAACATATCCTCAGACCCTCTCACCCTAAGTACAGGAGCACCTCAGGGCTGTGTTCTCTCCCCTTTGCTCTTTTCCCTTTATACATCATACTTTAGATCCATGGACACTTCTCAGACAATGATGAAACACAGTACCGCATGGTGGTGGACCAAGCTGTAAATTGGTGTTTGAACAACGACCTCCAGCTCAAAACCCAGTAACTCATTGTTGACTTTAGGACCACCTTTTTCAGCTCCTTCCCTCAGGGAGGCGCTACAGGTCCCTGTTGTGAAGTGTATTGTCTATTTGTTGTTTGTAATGTATGATGATGTAGAGCTTAAACATACTGTACTGAAAACAAATTACATCGGCATTGTCGTGTGGCTAAATAAACAATCTATCTATCTATCTAAAAATGCCATAAAATGCCAGTATCGGAGCCGATACTGATATTGAGTATTGGATCAATGCATCCCTAGTATATATATATATATATATATATATATATATATATATATATATATATATATATATATATATATATGTATATGTATATATATATATATATATATGTATATGTATATATATATATATATATATATATATATATATATATATATATATATACATATACATATATATACATATACATACATATACATATACATACATATACATATATACATATATATATAAAAAAAAGCAGGCCACCACAAAATCTCTATAATATTCTGGTCTCAAGGTATGCTTCAGGACCCTCCTTCAATATTATAGTCAATGTGATTTTTATTTTTGGGCCAATTTTGCTGTATGGATGTCTAAATTGATTGGGAAAAATGGTGCTGGAAGAGTTATTGCATTTAAATCGGCATCGGCAAACATGAGAAACAGAGTCTCATGCTTCACTCATGTTATGAGTGTTGCATAGTTTGCCCACCAGAGGGAGCTCTGCAGTTGCAGAGAGTCTGCAACTCCACTATAGAAGAAAGCGATCAGCCAAGCCCCGGAGATGTACTGTTTTGACGGCGAGTCTGTCGAGATGATTTAGTTCATACACTAAAAACGGTGTGGTAGTTCTAGCTAACGGTCCTATCATTATCACTTCTAAATATGTGGCCTAATGGTTAGAGGGTTGGACTCCCAATCGTAGGGTTGTGGGTTCTAGTCTCGGGCCAGACGGAATTGTGGGTGGGGGGAGTGCATGTACAGTTCTCTCTCCACCTTCAATACCACGACTTAGGTGCCCTTGAGCAAGGCATCGAACCCCCAACTGCTCCCCGGGCGCCGCAGCATAAATGGCTGCCCACTGCTCCGGGTGTGTGCTCACAGTGTGTGTGTTTGTGTTCACTGCTCTGTGTGTGTGCACTTTGGATGGGTTAAATGCAGAGCACAAATTCTGAGTATGGGTCACCATACTTGGCTGAATGTCACTTCACTTACAGCCGCTAATGCATTGCTATATTAGATTAGCCACAAAGCTAATACCATGTTTATCAGTGGAAGAGCGCGAACGTTAATAAGAGGTCAAACTATAACACTAGCATTTATCTTATTCTAAATATATCTGCAGTGTTTCCCACAGAATGACCGCGTAAGGGGCCGTTCACATATCGCGCCTAAAAATGCGTGGAAAACGCTAGGCACGCCGCTTTTTCCTTCTTTCCAAAGGGCTCGGGCAGAAGCGCTCCTGAGGCGTCTGCCTTTGCTAAGCAACCATGACGTGCTCTCTTCATGAAGACGGGGAAATTTCAGCAAAGGATAAATGGATTTGCAGCACTAAAAATCGCTCGCAGTAGCTCTGCTACTAAATTTATTTAAAAACGGCAATCCATATACAGCTATGAACAGCTGTTCCTTAATCTTGGCTCAGTTTTCAACATTGTTACGGGAAAGGATGAAGCTGATTGGTTAGTTCTTGTCACATGACCCGCGGTGCGCTTTCGGGATTCTGAAAAGTTGAGATGTTTTTAACTCAATGCGGTGCGGACGCACCTGGAAAAAACGGTAACGGTAGGCTAACTTTACTTTCGCCAGCGTATGACGATGTTTTGATTCAGACTGCACAAAGAGAAGAGGAGAAGATATACGGGTCCGTTGTGAATGTGTCTGTGAGAGCAAATATAGTGTAGTTACAGTAACTACAGTAGGTGCTTCAGAAATGATTAAAACAGAGGGGACATGTAAATAAATGTGAGCTGAACACGTTAATCTTTTTTACAGATTGTTTCAAAGCAGCTTTACAGACATAAGAAAATGTTGTAATAATATGGTTAAATATAAGTAGGTAATAGGTCATACCTATTGCTTGACAAATAATATATATATATATATTTCTCATTTTTGCCTATGTAGGAGATCCCTGTTTATTATAATTCTAATTCTAATGATGACATGAGTAATGATACATGGTGATATTATTAATACACATGCTTATTCTTTCTCTGTCTCTCTTTCTGCCCTACAGATACCTGAAAAAGGTGAATGCTGTAGCAGCAAAGTGTGGGACTACTTCTGCAAATACTTTAACTTTAGTATTATAATTTATTTACAGTACACACACAGACTGTAAAACCCAGCTTCAACTGGAAGAAAGTAAAAGTGTTAAATGTTTAAAATCGGAATATATACTTTTGATGTGCAATTGTTTAGTCATTGAGACCGTAATCTAAGGCTTTTTTTAACATAAATCCCTTCTGGAAAATGGTTTATACAGCCCACATACATAGAACAGGCAGATATTTTGCTATTGAATGTTGTGTAAGTGCAGTTTATAGGAAATGGTCTAATATCCAGTTTATTTTCAAAATCAAAATATCGGCTTATAAATCGGCTCTTTTCGAGTTAATATCGGCATCGGCCCCCAAAAATCCATATCGGTCGGGCTCTAACGCCAATATTTAATACTTACAGCTAGATGTTTGTTAAAATCTCTTAACCAGTGTAGGAGCAAAAGTAAAACCCTTGTACAATAGTAGTACCCCATCACAATCAAAAATAGTGCTTATTATAGATATAATATACTTTAAAAGAAAGTATATAAATTAGTGCTGTCAAATGATTAATCACATCCATAAATTATTTGTTAACATAAGATATATGTGTGTACTGTGTATATTTATTATGTATATATAAAAACACATGTATATATCAGAAAAATGTTGCGTTTATATATTAAATAGTTATTTATAATATAAATTATCTGAATAAAAAAATGTAAATACATGCAAATATTTTTTTAATTTTTTAAGTATTTATTTATACATAATATACACAGTACACACACACATATATGCAAACAAAAACTTTTATTCTGTGTAGCAGAAATGAGTCGAACCAGACAAATCAAAGAGTCTATCAGAGCTGTGTGCATTGAAACGAGAGCCGAACTCCTCAGGAAGTCATAAATCAGTTCTAGTGCCACAAGAACCAAGCAAGATAACCAACCAACCAACTTGTTCACACAACAGCTTTCAACATTAACACCAATAGAACAATTATTGACAATTTTAATTCGAAGAAGAGATTGTCAAATTTATTGTTTGTGATTGAAATGCAACGCTGGACATCACATGTAAACCCAGGAGATCAAGTTAAATACTTGCATTGACTTCCCCCATCCAGCAGAACCAGACTGAAATTCCTAAGGGGGAAGGGCTTTAAACCTTTGTCTTCACAGAAAAGTCCCTTTGCCAGAGAATGGCAAAGAAACTGCTTTCTGTACATTATATATGGACCAGAATGAACTCAAAAAGACTTATAAATGAATCGTTCCATTGCTTAACTCCATATTCATTTACGTGTAACCCACACATTTGACTATCATGTATAATCACTTATTGTGTATGTCTTTTTATAACTATAGGATACATAGTCATGTCTAGTATTGATATAATCGAATTTTCTTGCTTGATGTTGTCCTGACAATCATTTATTTGTAAAATATATCATAATCATGTTATAGGAATCATGTCCAAAATTAGACCCTGTGAGGCAAGAACCACATGCTTGGTAAGATAAACAAATGATTTATGATACCCACCCCAAGACCATATCTGATTGGTCAAGGCAACATTTGAGGGGTGGCCAACAAGGAATTTAGCTTTTAGTTCTAGCATTGCTTGTGCTATCAGTAATGCCTTGCTTTTAGTCGGCTTTTAGTCCCTTGCTGCTGCTATTAGCCATGTCTGTTTCTAGTCTCTAGCTATGCTTCTGCTAGCTTGTAGCTTCTAGCCATGCGGTTTAGTCATCACTGTTTGAGCGCGGTTCCTGCGTGCTTCGGCCTGCCTGCTGCTACTATGCCACGATGAGAAGGAACACAACCTTGTCTCGTCAAACTTTATTTCTTTTCTTTTTCCGTTTGAGAGTTTCGTGTTCTGAGTTAAGTTTTGTAACGTCGAGTCTCCGAAGCCTGACCTCGGATGCCCGTTCAACTTCGACCAGCGCACACGACTCTGCACTTTCAGCCAACGCCCAACAACCACGGGCTTCCCAAGACGTCACTTCACTACTGAACTTCCAGCCAATCAACGACCTCGGGATAGCCCTTTCACCGAGGCTCCTTCTTCACAGGAGATGCAAGTAACTTTACCTCCAGACTGTGACCTTTACTGGTGTATCTAATATAATTTTAACCTCATTGCGTGATTGATGGTTGTTCATGTTTATGCAATTTAACGTATAAACTCATCTTTTCCTAACTTTGATCTTCCTGCAACTTGTGTGAATGTGTGTGTGTGTGCGTTTATGTGTTAGATTAGTTTATATGTCTTAGATTTATCTAATAAAGCCTTATTCATATTGAAAAGAGAAGTATCTTGTGTTTTGTGCTTACAAGTTAATGTCTTAAACTGCCGATCTTGTTACTATGCTAATTGATAGTGTTTTCACTATAGTTTGGATATTAATATCCAGCGCAGATTAGATGTTAAACGGCTTGTTCAGTGAAACGCAGGGCGTCTCAGTGATCAGCCGTGAAACAGTGATTCTGTTCAAATTCCCTTTAAATTATTAAATGATTCCCTTTGAGCTAAATTGACCTGTTTCCCTTACATCTGTATGAGATGAATCATTTGACAGCACTAATTTAAACATTAAAATGCCATGTCCAGCATTACAGTTTTAAATTTATTAAATGCATTTAGCTGAGTTTTAAAGAGACTTTTTGACTCCCTTATGCATGTCATTTCATAATTACTTTTATTGTCTATTGAAATAATAGTTAAAATGCACTGCTGAATGTACTGACAAGTATTTATTGTAAACTTAAATATAATACTTGTAATAATACTTGTATTGTTTAAGTGTACATTTTTGAAAATTGAGATTTATACATCACCCTAAAGCTAAATAAATAAACTTTCCATTGATATATTGTTATTTGGATTGGACAACATTTGACCGAGATACAACTATTTGAAAATCTGGAATCTGATCTGAGGGCGAAAAAAAATCTAAATACTGAGAAAATCACCTTTAAATTTGTTCAAATAAATTCTTAGCAATGCATATTACTAATCAAAAATTAAGTTTTGACATTTACAGTAGGAAATGTACAAAATATCTTCATTGAACATGATCGTTACTTAATCCTATATAAAAGAAAAATCGATAATTTTGATCCATACAATGTTTTTTTTGGTTATAGCTAACTGGAGACTGGTTTTGTGCTCCAGGGTCACAAATTTGTTATTACACATTTGTAGTAAGGCTGCAATTTAGTACATTTATAATTTGAACTTTAAATGTACGACACACTAGAGGTAAAATTATAAGCAAGTGCTTGACATGTGCTTTAGTATGTTAGTCAACACATCAAAATAAGTGTACTTTGAAAATAAGCAATTTAAATTAAAATGTCCTTTCAATTTAACATTATTACAAAGTTCACCTTTCAAATCTACTTAAGTGTGCTAGAAAACAGTCACGAAAGAGAACCCTCTTTAATTATACTTAAGTGGGATTTCATTAATATTACATTTTCTGCAAGTGCAGTTTAAAAAAATATAGTTTTAAGATTTGAAGTACACTATGAGTGCACATACAATGCAGTCTTTTTCACAAAAGGTGCTGCTTACCTAAGCAAAGACCATTAATCACAGATAGAAAACAAATAAAAGATGAAAAAGACAAATTATCATTGTGATATTAAATTACTTTTCCTCGACAGCACATAGACTGTGTTTGTTTTCTTTGCAATATCAGATAAGAATCTGCTTTGGACCAGATTTCATACTGATGAGAACATCCATACTGATGCAACCACAACAATCTGCTTCCACAAGCTGGAGGACGAAAGAGCTGCATCATCACTTCATACCTGCAGTTCCTTTTTTAGGGATTGACAGTAGAGTTCTCACAATAAACAGTAATGGATGCACTCTGAACACTTTGGGGCAGGAGAAACACACACATAAAGCGACACTTTCAATTACACCTGAGAGACGCCATGACAGACCATCCTTGTGTGAGTCTCTCTCAGTCTCCTGGGGCCAATGCACATACATTGTGCTCAGACAGCAACCAGTAGTCTGAAAAAAAAAGTTGTGTCTGGAGCAATACCTTGTTAGACTTCAGGTATCATGTAGGAACATTTTTAGCTGACACCCAGAACACAGCACTGGGTCCAATTTCTCAGACCTATAATTATGCAATCCTGCAGTAACAAAGTCCCAAAATATCTTCTACTAATGGTTATTACTTGGTGTAACAAAACACGTTGACATGCTTTAATGTTCAAAAAACACATTATTTTTCAAATACAGTACATTATTGTATATAACACTTGTTTGTTTACTGTGTTGAGACGTGCTGCGTTTGGTCTCGTGCTCTATCGCATACGTTGGCAGTGTCGTGCGCTTGCGTAGACATTTGTTGTGATAAACAGTAAAGTGTGTTCTGCTGAATTCAATTTCCGTATTGTCGGGTATAAAAAAGGTTAGTATACCGCGGCAGCCCTCCAGTTACGCCATCCTCGTGTGAAGACCGAAGAGTGTAAAGACCATCGACTCTACCGTGCGACTCCAGGGCAGGGACACCGGCAGGGAATAGAAGTATTGTTTTGATTAATCTCTTTTTCCTTCTTGTTTCATTTCTGCTTCAGTTTTTGTTTATAACCAAATCTTACTATGTGTTTCCAGATCCCTACTATCACTACCACTCGCAAACCACACATCACACAATGTAGGCAGTGCATTCTTAACAACCTGCGCACTTTTCCTAAATCTGCTAATACGCTACTTTCTTTTTCTATTGGTCTCTGGAATTGCCAGTCTGCTGTAAACAAAGCCGATTTCATTACTTCTATTATTAGTCATTCAAAGCTTAATCTCATGGCCCTAACAGAGACCTGGATCAAACCAGAGGACACTGCTACACCTGCAGCATTCTCCAATAATTTCTCATTTTCCCACTCCCCCCGTTTGACTGGAAGAGGTGGAGGTACTGGTCTACTCATCTCCTATGATTGGAAATGTAATCCTTTACCATCTTTGGTTATCAACAGCTCCTTTGAATAGCATTCAGTTACTGTTACCGACCCTCTTAAAATACATTTTATAGTTGTCTATCGACCCCCAGAACCACTGGGTAACTTTTTTGATGAATTAGATGTGTTGCTCTCAACCTTTTCTGAGGATGGTACTCCCCTAGTTATGCTTGGAGATTTCAACATCCACCTAGATAAACCTCTGCTTGCCTCTTTTGATCTCAACCGAGCATCAACTACTGCTACTCACAAATCAGGCAACCAACTGGACCTTATTTTTTACACGACACTGCTCTACTGATCATGTCCTGGTTACTCCACTGCACATGTCGGATCACTTCCTCTTCACTCTTAACCTCAACATGGTCCCTGACACATCACTTACCCCTCCACGTCATCTTTCGACATAACCTATGCACACTTTCACCCTCCCGGCTATCTGCAATGGTTTCTTCTTCACTTCCTTCCCCTAAACTTTTAGCATCTCAATCAGTGCTACTGATACTTTCTGCTCCACTCTTAAAACACATCTCTTCCATCTTTGTTTGACTCTAACTTTAACACTCACTATTCTAATTATATTCTTAAAAAAAAATCTAACTACCTTTCTAATCTTTTTGTATTCTATTTTATTTTTAAGACCTCTAACATTAGCTTGCTCTATTCTTTCTCTATTCTATCTGATTTCTTTTTATTTATTATATTATTTAAAAGCCCTTGCTAAGTGTACTATGTTAACCTAACTGAGACTTGTTGTTATAGCACTTATATATCATTCTCTTTTGTTGTTTTTGATTGCTTCCACTGTCCTCATTTGTAAGTGGCTTTGGATAAAAGCATCTGCTAAATGAATAAATGTAAATTATTGTAGGTCTTCTATGCCCCATCTCTCTCAAACAGGTGGTTTTCTATAAAGTCCCTCCTTCTGATAAGCACAGTCTGCTCTGATTGGCCTACTGACCCAGTTCATTGTGATTGGCTGATCACCGCATGTCATCAGAAATGTAAAGCCCCTTTCCAAAATCGCGAGCTTCAACTTTCAAAATAAATGTAAAGACAGTTAATAATGTCCTTAGTCTTACCACCAGTTCAAACGGTCGTCCATAAAATGTGTAGTTAATAGTTGACAATGTTACCTATTCTAAAGTGTTACCGAATATCTCTTTGGATTTGAGACTTTAGTCTTTGCAACTTTACAGATTTTCTTCATGCACCAAGAGCTTGTAACACTCCAAAGAGAAAGGAAAAAATATAATCATATCATATGACCCCTTTAAAGCTGTGGTAGGTAACTTTTGACGCTCTAGCGGTTAATAAACAGAACTGCTTGCGTCTTGCGGAAGAACATCGTAGCCGGAACTACTTCTCTCTGTTTATGTCTATGAAGAATCACAAAGGTACTGGGTTACTCCGCCGCGGTACCCCCGAAGCAATCTAAAATAGTCCGAATATAAACACTTATTATAGGTGCACCCTAGTGATTCAGGACAAGCCAAAAACATGGTTTGGAAAATGGATTCATGGTGTACTCACTTATTATATAAATTTTTCTACATTTTGAACACAAACAAAGTTACGCAGCTCTGATTGGTTGTTTCTTACCGGGAGCGGTCCGTAACTGCAAATGGCAATAGGACACTGGGAGGAGCCAGAGGAGCTTGATTTTTTTCACAGATTATCTGTCTCATATTCTACTGTCAGGACATAATGACAGGTTTAACAAATATATTTTTACAAAAGTTACCTACTGCAGCTTTAATGCTGTCAGTATGATCCTGAATATCTGCAACTGTTCTTGAGGAAGATAAATAGTGCTCAATAAAACTGCATTTATTTGATAATTACAGTAACAACAGAGCTAACACTTTAGCATAGAGCCCAATTCTCAATTAATTAGTTGTTTATTAGCATGCATATTTAATATATTGTCTGTTTATTAATATTTCTAAAGCACATTTTCCAGTATAACCATATTCTACAATCCTTAATAACACGATACCTAAACTCAACAATTAACTTACCAGCTATTACTAAACAGAGTTTAATAAGGCAAAAGTCACAGTTAATGGTTTGTTAATAGAGGGAATTGGACCTTACAATTAAGTGCATCCAAAACGGTAACATTTGGGAATTCCAATTTAAAATTGCTGTTTTCTATGTGAACATATTAAAGTGTAATTCATTCCTGTGATCAAAGCTGTATTTTCAGCATCAATACTCATGTGTCACATGATCTTCAGAAATCATAATAAAATGCTGATTTGCTGCTCTAGAAATTTCTATTATTATCAGTGTTGAAAACAGTTGTGATGCTTCTTATTTTTGTGGTAACGGTAACCTTTTTCTGCTCTTTCTATCGAATATAAAGTTAGAAACAGCATACATTTTAATTAGTAACAGTACCGTCACTTTTGATTAATTTAATGCATTCCTGCTGAATAAAAGTAAACTTTTCAATTACGTTTAATTATGTGCAGCTTGGCAAACTACAGTGTAAATGCTAAAGTATCCTGATGTGAACAACAAGGAGTTGAGTCATCATTGCTCTGAACTCTACCTTTAGCCCCGGGTAGAGAAATGTTTCACTATTATAATTTAAAAGCGGGGTTAGCACCAATTTTCCCTCCTGGTTATGAAAGCATGTTCCTGTGTCAAGGTGTACAGTGTGAAAGAATGAGGCATTGAATGTTAAGGCTAGATTTTTAGCAACAGACATCCAGTACTGTGCCTCATATTCACCTGCTTTGGACAGTCACAGAAGGTAAAACTATAGTACAGTCTGCAATACATTATATCTCTATGTGCATTGATGTAAATAGGTTGCATGCTGCATTCATCCAATCAATGTAACTGACACTGCAGATATGCAAATAAGGATTTGAGGATTGTACTGTGTGAATCCACAGCATTAGCTGTTAACCACAGGCAACTTTATGAACAGTGTGAAAGTTAAGACAACCCAGGATTCTGTTTACCCAGAGTTTAATATGATCCAGAGTTAATGATTGCAAGTGTGAAAAGCCCTCTAGTGAACAAATTACAACAAGATTTTCAAACTTAGAAATCTGATCAAAGCACAAACACATGCAGAAGTACATCTGAAGGCAGCGGTGTGGGGACTGAAAATGCATATTTTGGAAATGGGTTTTAAAATGAAAATTTTGGAATACGCCTCCTTTGTTGTTTGCGTTTAAATCCCTAATACTGGAGTCTCTGAAAACTATGACGTTATGAGCATGCGTAGTATTATGTAGACGTGCAGTACATGTCGATTTTAAAGACAATAGGGCTGCGAAAATAAATCGATGCATCATGAATCGAGAAATTATTCAGCATCGATTCTGAGATTTTCCAAATGCATCACAATTCTTTCTTGAGTCGATCCTGAGCTTAGTTTTGAACATCAGATGGCACTGCATGCTTTAGAAACAGCCGTACTCTGCTCGTTTTCAAATCCTTACACACACTAGAACCTAAAATAATCATTCATAAAATTCGAAAAGGTTGAGGCGAATTACGAGGGTGTTCACAGTAGGCTGTGTTTACATTAATTAGAGTGTCATCTGCTGTTAAAATACAAACTCGAATCAAATCGATCTATCGTCCCAGCCCTAAAAAGACAAGTGCCAGCTAACATGCACAACAAAAACAAAGGTGATGTATATGGTAGTGTAGCAGCTGCTCAAGAATATGCAAACGCTTCTTCAGCAAAGTGTGGATTTAATTCACCAATATTATAATCATCATATGATCGTCACTTCCCTACAGGTACGGTTTACTAACAAAGTGACAGCACCAACTACTGGCCTGGCATACGTAATACACCGTTTCCGAGTATCGTTTTGAAAACATAAACGTAGCGTTGGTCTCACCTGACGTGTTTGCCGTGGATGAGCGACAGCAGGCAGAGGTTCACCATGTTCCACGAGGTGCTGTTGTCGTAGTGCATCAGGTTCAGGGCCATGGCCACATGCGAGTGACAGTTGTCACAACAAAGGTTGTGCTGGCGAGAGAACAGAGATTGTTTGTCAGAATACATAGAATATATTTTTCCACAAGCAAAACCCGGAAGAAACCCAGATTACCATTCTCTGTTTGTACTCTTCTGATGCGTTGTGAACGGCTGTGTCCCAGGCGTTAGATCCACTGGCATACACCTTACTGACGTCTAACATCCAGTACCTGGGAACAAAGCAGATTAATGCACACGAACCCCAGAATGCAGTTCAGCAGGCCAAGTCATTTCTTTTATAACCACTCTTGGTGGACATTAACCCTATAAAGTCTGCTGTATCATCTGATACAAAAACTTCTGTGAGCTATAAACGCCCAACACCATCAAGACTTGATCTGATAAACCCGTTTTTCACAATCTATACTAGCCTCTTGTCGTCTGATTGAGAGTTTATACTTTTTAGCAAATAAAAGGCATTTTAGTATAATTGTACTTCATGGTTCATTTTTTTTTTTTTTTTTTTTGCTGCGAAATCTTTACTTTACTTACATTACCAAAGACTAACTTTTATCTTGTAATATTTCAAGATGAACACTTACTGGAATGAAGCAACTTTTTAATTTAACTTTTTTTTTTTTACAAAAGTAATCATGTTAAAATGTGAGTATTAAATACGATACAGGCTTATATTTGAAATATGATCATGCCCTGGGGAACATTTATTTATATTTCACTCAATCATCACTCTATTGTATTGCATTGTATGCTTTGCCCTCCAAAATAAAGCTTTGCGCATAAAAATAAGCACTTAAATATCATCTCATTAAGACATATTACTGGGAGATAAAAAGTATGGACTGATATTTATTCTATGCATTTATGCAAGTATACTGTCATAAAGATCTCAGTGATCTGAATTTAATCCTTTTTGGCCATATAAATATTAGCAACAGCATATTTTTGCACTGAGGTGTTTTTTCCCTCTCGAGTGTGAGCTCATAGAAGCCTGATGTCTCACATATGATACAAACCATAAAACACATGCAAACTTTTTATATATTTTGTATAAAAGTCTAATAATTCAGTTTTTGTTATTTCACAGGTCGAGCTTTAAAAAGGTGACGTCTGTAATCTTTTGGACGATTGCACTCTTTCTTGTATACCAGCTATAGAAAGCTGCAGTGTAAGTCGTTTATGCAAGTACACACTGTAGCATCTCTCTGTTTTGATATGGCAGTTCAGTGCAGCATCACAGCATTGACTCACTTTGTCGGTCTTCCGAATGCCATGTTATCCTCCTGCAAGAGCAGAGAAACAGAGTCAACTCTGTAGGTGTACAATTTAACAATTAACTACAACAAAGCCCTCATCAGACGTGTGTTTTGCAGTTCATTCAAAACATTTCTCTCTTTCTCGAAAGACACCATTATGAATGCACACTTCTCCTTGGGAGGTCTATATGACCTGCAGCTCTCCGTTAGCTGTCGCACATCTCGAGTGTGCTCACGGTGGCTCATGGGATCTGCTGTCATGTGACTAATGAGTGTAGCGCTGCAGCTGAGATCATCATGACAGCACTCACTGCCTGAAGCACACACAACAGCAGCTCTGAGTCAGTCCTACAAAACCACACATCTACTATAATACAGGATACAAAAACAATCCTGAAACATATGTGACATGTAGACAACCTCATTTTATAGTTTGATTTTAATACAATATTTAGCACTTTTTTTGTTTTTTTAACTAGTTTACTCTTAAAATTAGTTAAAACAATATTAATAAGTTCTTAATTTCCAGGGCAGTAAAATAAAATACTACTTAAGTTGCATTATAGGAACATACATTAGGGATCAAAAGTCTGGGATCAGTAAGACTTGTAATGCTTTTTAAATAAGTCTCATGCTCATCAAAGCTGCATTTATTTGATCAAAAATACAGAAAATAAAACTTTATCTTGCTAAATGTTATTACAATATAAAATAATGGTTTCTATTTTAATATCCTTAAAAATATCATTTATTTTTGTGATGCAAAGCTGAATTTCCATCAGCAATTAAAAAATCTTTCTAATATGCTGATTTATTATCAGTGGTGGCAACGGTTTCTTTTATCTATTTATTTATTTAAACTCCAATACTTTTTTTCAGGATTATTTGATAAATAAAAAACTAAAAAGAACATCAGTTTATTCAAAAAAATAAAAATGTACTGACCCCAAACTTTTGAACTGTAGTGGATATAAAAGATTTATGTTTTAAATAAATGCTCTTCTTTTTTACTTTTATTCATCAGAGAATGCTGAAAAGGTATCACAGATTTCCAGAAATTATAAATCAGCATATTATGATGATTTCTGAAGGATCAAGTGATACTGTGGACTGGAGTAATGATGCTAAAAATTCAGCTTTGCATCACAGGAATAAATTCGATTTTACTGTATATTGAATTAGAAAAATTATATTTTAAATCACAATAAAATTTCACAATATTACATTTTTTCCCTGTATTTTTTATTTTAAAAAATGTAGCCTTGATGAGCAGAACAAACACCTGTAAAAACAGATACCAAACTTTTGACCGCTAGTGTAAATCTTAATATCTTACATAGTTTTGCTTCTCAAGAACATGTATACTCTGTTAAGTATAGTGTATAAATATGAAAACAAAGTACTTAAATTGATAGTTCACCCGATAATGAAACCTCAAGAAGGTTGGTAACCAAAGAGCTGCCAACAATTTGCTGAACAGTAGGGGTGCTCCGATCACGATCGGCCGATCGTTAATGCGCATCTCGTCAGTAAAGCCGGTTCTCTAATCAGCGGTTAATTCCATCAGGTGCGTGATTTCACATAGAGCAGCTGTTACTACACAGAGCCGTTGTTAACTGAGAAGACAATGGCTCTGTGTAGTAACAGCTGCTCTATGTGAAATCACGCACCTGATAGAATTAACCACTGATTAGAGAACCGGCTTTACTGACGAGATGCGCATTAACGATCGGCCGATCGTGATCGGAGCACCCCTACTGAACAGCTAACCTAAAATCTAGTTCCTAAATATTACAGATCTTATTTTGAATGACTGAACCACATATACCTGTCTTTTTCGATTTCTTATAATGCTCTCTTTGAGATTTTGAAGAATGTTGGTAACCAAACAATAAAAAAAAAAAAAAAAAAAAACAAACAAACTACTATTTAGGTTTCTCAGAAGACAGAGTCATATAGGTTTGGAACGATATAGAATTAAGTAAATTGTGATTTGAGCTGAATTTTTTTTTTTTTCATGGATTAGTAAGAAATCACCCTTGGTTGCAAAGTAATGCATTTAACACAAATAACTAACATATTTTGAAAAACTTGTTTTTTTTCCTGCAAGTGTCATAATGTTCTGAAATCAAGCAATTTCCAAACCCCTTAAACCATGAACTGAGCTCAACCCACAGCGCTCTGCTCGTGCCACATGCGAGACGTGTTTCAGTCGCTGTCAGCCACAAGCGCGAGAGTTAAGTGCGGCAGACTGCGGTGCACTTGAGTGTGTGCTGGCCCGTATCACCGCAGGTCAAATAACCCCATCCTCTCACATTACCAGCCTTGCTCTACCCAACACATTTCACTTTTGCTCCTGTCTGGCAGAGATGTGTCTCTAGGATATTGTCCAATCCTGAAGAGAACTGCTGTGGAGCTCCGGTACCATGATAACTTTGCTTTTGTTTGAGCAGCTCGTCAGGATTCTTCTGCACAAGCGGTTGGATCCTCCATTCACTCAGATAGAGTTGCCCTGACTGTGAACTCTAGGATAAGACCATGTATTTTTAACAAGAGGATCTCTGAGAAAACTGCAATTAGTCGTGCAGAGAGCTGACGGAGCTGGAGGTGTAGCTTTCACCGCATGTCCTCCTCTGCTCTGCACCTTTTAGCACAGGTATAGATTTTTCTTTTGGAAATAACAGGATGTGCTCTTACAGGGTCACTGAAGAAGCTGGTGGCGAACAGCTGAACTTTCCAGCGATTTCTAGTGAAAACGATCGACGGAGTTTCACACTAAATTATAAAGACCTTTATCTAGAGGAACGATCTTAACCACATACACTTTATGAGGCCTTTATATGTCAACAAAAAGTTGCTTGACATGGTTGAGGTCAGACCGGAGGAAAGTCCAGCGCAGGTCATTTATAACACAGTAACAAGCCTCCATGGGCTTCGAACAAGCTCAAACCATCCAATCATAGATTTAAACCTGCACCGTTTGGAAATCTTCCCAGTGTTTCTTAATTGATGCACTTTGGCAATCTGGAGTTCATTTTCTCTACTGTAAGAAAAGGTGCTGCGAAAGACGTTCAGAGATGTTTAACACAGGAGCTTCTTACGTTTGCAGAGTGATGAGTTTCTCAACGGCACACTTGGAAATAACACAAATTCTATTGAATTGTACAATGGTCTTGACGACCTTGTATGTGTGAGAACCAATCAGTCAGTTTTGAGGATGTGATGCACACAGTATGTTGTTGGATCTTATAGAAATAGTTTTGTTGTCTCTGAAATATACAAACAAACTGCAAACGGAGTTATGTTTTCACAAGCTAAACAATCATGCATTGTCTCATGTATTCTTGGACAGGCAGATGTTATTATAATATACTTACTGAGACAAAGTATGGACCTGCAAAATCGCGGATCACCCCAGTGGAGGTGCAAATCCCCATGTGGCCGATGAAAGGAAAGAGCCATCTGAAAGAATACAACAAACAACAGGAATTAACAGAAGCACATTGTTTTCAGGTTTGATTTTGCCCCGGACAAGAATATCATCAATGTTTTCATCCATTTTCCAGAAAGTAACATTTTAAAAGCTTATATTAATCTTCTCTGTAAATTGCTCTGTTCTTTACAACTATTGATAGTACTAACTAAATGTGTTTTATATACAAAATACAGTTAATAGTTGCTATATTCGTTATCAGTTAATCCAGTTTCAGTCGCATTTATTTGATCTATTGGATTAATGCCTGTTCCACAGTCAACCATATTTGAATTACTTTTTTAATTAAGTAATTTTTTTTCTCACAATGAACAGATTTCTGCTGATTCTAAGCAATTTAAATGAATGCATTTTAAAAATATGACAATTTAAAATCAAATAAATACAAATACTTAAAATATAGTCTAATCCAAATGGATATAAACGTTATATGCAATCAAAATACATAAATTTTTAATCTATATATACACGCACTGTTATCTGAAAAGAAAACGTTTTTTAATCCAAGAAGAACAGCAGTCAACAGACACCACAGTGGTTGAATCATTTGCTATATTAGTTTCATTAAAATATATTTAAATGAATAAATATGCATCTTCACGCGTGTGTGGCTGACATATGCATCAGATTAGGTTTATTAGCTCGTTCATGTTAAAACTGCATAACACAAATAGATGGAACTCTTATGTGCAATTCTTGCATGAAGGTTTACTTTATGACACCGGACCAACAGACTCAAGGATATCCCTTCATTTACTACATTTGCATGTCTAGCGCCAAAAAAAAGGCAGGAGGAAATTGCTAAAAACAGCTATTATTTGAAATGGTTTATCAACAGTGGAAATACACATACACTTGAGTGTTTTGGGAGGACAGCTGAAAGCACAAGGCTTGATGCTGGAGAATGCCCTTTTCAATATCACACACCTGGCCGAAATCCAGCTCCCCCTGCTGATTCAGATTCATGTTATTTTGGCTTTGGAGCTCAAACTAGCGGGGCAACAGAACCGGCAATCCAAAAGGACAACCGGATAAGGAAGCGGATTAGACACTAGAACTAAATTCCTGTCAAAGTGATTAAAATAGTATTATCAACAGAGCTCTCAGGGGGGCGATATGAATATCCTGGATAAAACAGCCCCTGTGGAGTTAGTGAAGTGGAGTAGGGCATGCGCCGGCCGGCACCCCAGATACGCTCCTGTCCATGTGCATATTTATCACTGAGTGTCCTACAGAGCAAGCCACCAACCCAAATACAAGAGAAGAAGAAAACACGGGGCGAGGAACTCTCACACTGAGACCATCTGCAGTGGAGCACACCAGGAGACGGGTCCGAGGCCAGCTGTAATCAGATTCATCTCCACAGATGGAGTTTGGATTCTGATCCCAGACCAGAACATAATGGGTGCTGTTAATGAACCCAAGCTCCATCCCAGGACAAATGCATCAAAGATTCAACAAAGGTGTCAAGTTTGCAACTAATGGTCATAAATTATAATGCATGTTATAGAATTACTGATATGCATTACAAAATGGTGTCCAATCACAATGATTTTACTTTACCATGGTATTCTTTAAAATATCCTAGTGTAAAGAGTGCATATGGTAGTCATTTAGCACCACACATCTAAACAACAATATGCTATGAAACACAAAGGTACTTCCACACTACTTTTATATAAAGAGAAGCGAAAACATTGCAATCACTTTAACCACAGCTACAATAACAATAATGACACAGAGGATACTGTTAAAATCACTTTCAGTAAACAATAGTTATTCTAATAAGTTATCTTTATAGTTATCACTCTTGGTGTGAACAGGCCTTAACGGATTTCATTCTGAAGGTCTCAAATAGCTTTTACAATCATTCATGTTTTCTGGCTCAAGATCAAGGAATGGGAAGGTTAAAGTTTACATGCACAAACAAAGAGCAGTTTTTAGCCAGTGAAATGAAATAATGAAATAATGAAGGTTAGACAGGTTTTGTTTTCCATGACAGTGTAACCCTGGTACATTCAAATATTTGGTTTTCATGATGTCAGTGATGATCATATGCAAACTGTGAATACTTAATTACATTTTAATTTAACTACAAGTTGTAGCAAATGCCAACTAAAGTTCTGTCTGTTCTCCACACAAATGACTTCAGAAGA